>NC_045436.1:55660994-55679297 GCF_002776525.5 Piliocolobus tephrosceles
TTTTTTTTTTTTTTTTTTTTTTTTTTTTTTTTTTTTTTTTGAGACGGTGTCTTGCTCTGTCGCCCAGGCTGGACTGCAGTGGCTGGATATCAGCTCACTGCAAGCTCCGCCTACCGGGTTTACCCCATTCTCCTGCCTCAGCCTCCCGAGTAGCTGGGACTACAGGCGCCCGCCACCTCGCCCGGCTAGTTTTTTGTATTTTTTAGTAGAGACGGGGTTTCACCAGGTTAGCCAGGATGGTCTCGATCTCCTGACCTTGTGATCTGCCCGCCTCGGCCTCCCAAAGTGCTGGGATTACAGGCTACAGTTTAAGTTCTTTAAGCTCTTAGCAATAAAGTGGAGTAGAATACACTCCTGTGAAGGTCATAATGGGAAACCAGAGGTGACCATACAAAGTCACCCATTTCACTGTGTTTTATTAACATGCAATAAAATTCAGCAGGCCGGGCGCGGTGGCTCACGCCTGTAATCCCAGCACTTTGGGAGGCCGAGGCGGGCGGATCACGAGGTCAGCAGATCGAGACCATACTGGCTAACACGGTGAAACCCCATCTCTACTAAAAATACAAAATATTAGCCGGGCATGGTGGTGCGCTCCTATAGTCCCAGCTACTCGGAGGCTGAGGCAGGAGAATGTCGTGAACCTGGGAGGCAGAACTTGCAGTGAGTTGAGATGGCGCCACTGCACTCCAGCCTGGGCGACAAAGCGAGACTCTGTCTCAAATAAATAAATAAATAAATAAATAAATAAAATTCAGCAAAGGGCATGTGGCTACGCAGACACATGTGCACTGATAGCTATTTTAACACAAGCTGAAGAACTGAACTTATATTAAAAATAAATTAGTTATAAAAGTCTATCTTCATATATATTTAAATGAATTAACTTAGAGTAGATTAATTATAAGTGTCAGAATCAATATCATTAATTAAAGAAAAAAAGTTGCTAAATGTGTTATAGAACATTAGAGACTATTGCAAATGGAAATAGGAAAAAGAAGGGAAGTTATGGGTATTTATTGAAATATATATTACCTAGTTAAGAAAATCAATATTGTTGAACTACATAGACTTATAGTTAGAAATAGTAAAATACAGTAATATAATAATCTTTCAATTCTGTTGCTAACCCAAGTCACAATGTGTTATTTTGTAATATATTTTAAAGATTGTTTTAGTTTTGCACAATTGAAAAGGAAGCATAAAAATGTAATTTACTGACGTGCCTTCAAAAACTGTCTCTCAATTTTAAGTCGTGAAATTTGAGATTGGTCCATTTCACCTTGGAGCATTCAGAGAGTTAACTCATTTTTATTTTCTGAAGATTTCTGTTTTAAACTAGAAAGTCTTCCCTGCATGTCTGGTTGAAATGTACTTTAATATTTGAATTAAATGTCCAAGAATTTTTCCCAAACGTTCCTGTCACCACATTTATTAAAAAATAAATAGGCCAGGCACGGTGGCTGATGCCTGTAATCCCAACGCTTTGAGAGGCCAAGGCGGGCAGATCACGAGGTCAGTAGTTCAAGACCAGCCTGACCAACATGGCGAAACCCCGTCTTTAGTAAAAATACAAAAATTAACTGGCCGTGGTGGCATGCGCCTGTAATCACAGCTACTCAGGAGGCTGAGGCAAGAGAATCACTTAAACCCGGGAGACGGAGGTTGCAGTGAGCTGAGATCATGCCACTGCGCTCCAGCCTGGACAACAGAGTGAGACTCCATCTCAAAAACATAAATAAATAAACAATAAATAAATAAATAAATAAACAATCTACCTATCCATCTAACAAATTATAGATCGATCAATAGATGGATAGATAGATAGATCTACACTGTTGTTTCATTTAAAAAGGAATCATCCATATGATAATTTTGAACTGTTTGTCATCTGAGAAATCTTTAAATCTTTAGATTGTTTTATGTTGTTGTGTTATTTTTCCATCATTGCTTTTTTCTCTTCTCTTTACTTTTTACTCCATTTTCAAAGTATTTCTCTTATGAGCTACTTGGTTTCTGTGCAATCTGTCTCATATAACCCATACTATGCAGTGACCTCAGCAAATTTCCTTCCTGAGTCCTTTGAAAAAGCAGCAAGATTGGTAACAAGAACTTCATTGTTTACTCTTTTTTTCTCTGCTACTTAAAATTTGGAGAAAACATCATGCATAAAACATTTTGTATGACTACCCTCACTATGCCCCTTGGTATATTTTAGGGACTTATTCTGAAGCCTCCATATGGCCTGAAGTTTTGCTAACATATCGAACAAAGACTTGAAAGTTCTTTGCTGTGTGCCCCCAATCTCTAAGACAAAATTTGTGGATTGCTTTTAAAAGTCAATTTTAAAACTTTAGCCCTTGGTAAAGACTAAATTAAACACAGCTTAAAAAGGGTTGAACATGACAAAATAATAGTTCAAGGAGATTTAGAGATACTGTCAGAAGTTATGCTGAAGTTAGAAGAAACAATTTAAAGGTTATTTCAAGGAACTTGAAGTTCTCATTTTAATGCTAATGAACCAAGAAATATTAGGCTAAGGGAGTTAATCTTTATTCAGAGCATTCTAATAAATTAAACGAAAAAGGTGCAGATTTGATGCAACTTGTAAATGCTGGTTTCAATAATTGTCACAACAGTTGAGTACTGCGTTTATCTCATCAGCACTACTAAATTTACCTTTCTCACTCATATTGATTTTCTTTTTATCGCATCATTTTAATGGCATTTTAGTCAAAATGAGGATTTCCCCCTGAAGCACTTGGGGGAAATAGTATATCTTTATTTATAGAGCAATATATACTAAGTGGTAGAAACTATTGAGGAGTCATTTTAAAATTCACTGAACGTGCGCTTCTATAATCAAGGATTGTCCCTTTGAAATACTTACGAATGTTAGTCTTCTTAATTTTCTTCATTCTAGAATGTAGGTTTTTCAAACAGTGTTTGCAAAATTATTACTAGTCAACAATAACATGTATTCTATTGCACTGTACCTAAGTGAGGTGATATCTATAGTACCTTCTTTTCTGTATTTCACTCTGAACTCCCTACCAATTTCCCATGAATTCTCTTCTTCCCATCCAATGTCATTAATTTTTTCTTGAATTTGCATAGTAACAAAATAATACATCCAAATATTAGAATATGGAACAATTCCTCTCAACATTTTTCAAATGTTTTGCTCAAACAAATCTGTATAATACTTGAGTATAAATATGAGATTTCTTCTGACGTGAGGTAACCAGCCTATGCCTCTAGTAAACCCAGGCCCTCAGAACAAAGTTATCCATATGTTGGCACAGATGTAATTCACTTTAGGCATACCAGAAATCAAATGTAATAAACAAGTATTTATAGTCCTTTCTGGTGTAGCTTAATTTTTACATCAACTTGAGGCTTCTTAAGCCTTCTCTGCATATTGTCTCACTGTCTTTCATAAGAGGATAAAGAAATAATTCAGTTTGTCATTGGTTGGATTTTTATAGTACTCACAATGTATTTGTAAAAGACATCACATTAATTTTATGATCCCCTATGTGACATGTTTCAATGAAACCTTCTTGGAAAGGTTCTTCATGCAAAAGAAATTTCACAGAGAATATTGGGAATAATAAATATGGAAAAGGAAGCCATTTTAGGTTTGGGGATAAGTGTGAAAGCGGGACAAATAATTTTCAATTTGGAGGTTATAATGAACTATCATTTTTTATAAAAGTGACCTTTATAAAAAATGAAGAGGCGTGCCTTCTCCTTTAGCAAGAATATTGCATTAATAATTGTCATCCTGCAATTAGAAGAAGAGTAGGCTTTCAATTCTTATAACTTTTCTCTAAAACATTGGCACATGAAAAGAAGTGCCCTGGACAGATGGGAAATTAGCATGTCATAAAAATCTATAATAGATGTGCTGTTGCTGTCATTCTTATGAAACTAATGACATCACAATGAATTTTCCCGCAAATTACCATGGACTTACAAGGGAAAATATTATGCATACAAGGCAAACAACGGAAATATTTTCTTTCAATATAATTTTTTAATATTTCTAATTCTTTGCTAGCATAGAGATGTGTTTATTATTACTGTATGATAATGATATATATATATATATATATTCAAGACAAAGATACGTGTATGAAGGCAAGAGTATTTAACCACTACCCTGCTTAAAGGTCAGTCTTTAGTTGATACTTAGCTACCACTTGAGCCAAATGGAAAGGCTTTCCTTCCACACTACCACTTCCCTGAAATGTATCCAGTGTCCTGGGTCACTGAAACATGGATAGCCTATAGAGGGTGCATTTGGTAAGACAACAAATTATGGGTCAAAAGGAGGCATCAGAACTCCTTGGACAATTAATGGTCAACATGCTTGTTGCCATCAAAGAGAAATTCTTATTGGTTTGCAAAAAGCAGGCAAATAACGTATATTATTAGCATAGGTAATGTTTGGTACTCACAGGAATGGCAAACAGACTCAGTTCCTGAAGGCATCCCTGATCCTGGGAGTACATTCTTGGATGAGACTCGTTGATCTCATGCTACTGCCTCTTCTGTCATATTAATGATGTTCCTGTCTCCCCTCTTTCTTTAGTCTAGCATTTGCCAATCTCAACACTATTGTCATTTTGGATCAGATCATTCTATGTTGTGGAGCTGTACTTTGCATTGTAGATGTTTAACAGCAGATGTGACCTCTACTAACCAGATGCCAATATAACCCCTAACTTTCAATTGTGACAATCAAAAATGACTCCAGACATTATCAAATGTTCCCTAGCAGGGAGTGGAGCGGGGCGGGGGAGTGGGGGGGGGGGGGGGGGGGTTCGCAGTGGATATTCACTGTCTAGCTCATGGAATTTTTTTCTGTCTGCATGCAACATAAAGATTTTCATCCTATATTGATATTGTATTTGGTTCCAGAGTGACAGTAGTCCCCTTGAGGAAGTGGTCATTTGGCCTAGCTACCTGAATTTGGGTGAAGAATAGAGCTGTGAGAATTCAAGTGGAAAAATGCAATTAAAACAATTAGTTAATACTTAAAGCTTCCTGTCCACAATCCATGCATGCTTCCATATGATAGTACTGTGTTTACTACAATTTAAATGTAGAATCCATTGACTGAACTACAAAAATAGATTTGATATACAAAATCTATTTTGATACATACTGTTTTTTGAGCACTGTGACCATTTTAGTAACTAAAATCTTTTTTTACAGTTCAAAAGTAAATGGTAAGTTACTCAGTCAACTGCAGCCTGAAAGTATTAGATAAAAAATTTCAAAAATAAACAATGTATAAATTTCAAATTGCATTGTCTTCTGAATAGCGTAATGAAACTCATGCCATCTCTGTTTGTCCCATCCGGGATCTGAATCATCCTTTTGTCCAGCTCATCCACACTGTCTACACTACCTGCCCATTAGTCTCTCAGATTTCTTGGTTATCAGACTGATTGTCACAGTATGGCAGTGCCCGTCTTCAAGTAAGCTTTAATTTACTTAATAATGCCCCGAAAGTGAAAGAGTAATGATGCTGGCAATTCAGATATTCCAAAGAGAAGCCATAAAGTGCTTCCTTTAAGTAAAAAGTTGAAAGTTCTCTGCTTAATAAGGAAAGAAAAAAGTCTTATGCTGAGATTGCTAAGCTCTACAGTAAGAACGAATCTTCTATACAGGAAATCATGGAAAAGGAAGAAGAAATTTGGATATAGTATACATATAATTTAGTAGTATCCATGGTTTCAGCTGTCCAGTAGGGGCCTCGGCCACAGATAATGGATGACTACCGTATGCTCAGTGTAATACATACTAGTTAATTAGCAATCTCTTCAATATATTTTTGAAAAAGTATAAATACAACTATGTGTGTTCTATATGTATTTATGCACATATGTATACATGTATTTATGTATGAATATATACCTATGTCTATATTACATACATAATTTTCAAACATTGAACTTTTTACATTTTAATGATAATAGTATTAATAAAATAACTGATATTGAGATGTTCTATGTTTTATTCTGTGTAGAACCACTTCAAATATTACCTGAAATCACATCCACAGTACACCTAACAAAATAGATGTCACAAGATGATGCTATCTGTGCTTATACATCATATACTTATCCAGTATTATTAACTTTATAGCATCTACCTATACCAAATAACATTTTACTTCTCACTCCCAGATCCTCTGTTAATATATGTGTCGAATATGTGCTTTGAAGTTCATTAAAAGTAGTTGGAATCCTATTCACTAATCACTGAGATTACATATGCAACAGTGCCTGCCATGTAAGATGTTGCTCATGCTGATAGTATCTTCAAACATATATATGTATAGTAAATGGACTTAGCAGATGTTTAACAAAGAATTTACTATTTATTAAATAAATATCTTGCAAAATTAAACAAGATAGCTGATATGTATTTATTCTGCAATAATTATGATGGAAAGTATGCATTCACATTCATGTATATTCTATAGGCATAATGTTCTATTTAAAAGAAAACATTTTAAACAGCTTATAATAAATATGACATTTTTTGATATCTTTAACACACGTTGTCTCCACAGAAGTAAAAGGAATTTTATAAAATCATTATGATCACTGCAAGGAAATTCCCACTTCTTATTTAAGTTTGAGCTTCCATATGTCCCTTTTACAGCATCTCAGAGAGTGTTGATGGAGTGAAGCACCATGTTCCTCACTCATTTTCACGTTTCACATTTTCATATTATCTCTCTGCCATTTGAATCACTCTATCTTGGGCTCCCAGGACCTCCTCTTCTCCTCATGTTTTCAAAGGCATATTTAAGGACTTTTTTTTTTTTTTTTTATTTTTTACTACTGAACATATGGGAAAGTTTTTAGTTTGAATTTTCTTGTTCAGTCAGTATTAACTTCTGAAACTGTAGCTTATTGCTTTTTTCATGAATAACTTAATTTTATTTTTAATTAATGATAAGTTAAAAAGAAATAAAGCTTTTTCAGGAAACAATTCCTATCTCCTACAGTTGAGAGTAAATATATATATACATGCACATATATCTCTGTGCGTGTGTGTGTGTGTGTATATATATATATGGAGAGAGAGATACACATATGCACATATATATAAAATGAATATTGGATAAATGAATATGTATACATATATATACATACATATGTGTATATATATTTCATATGTGTATATATTTATATATATTTGTATATTTTTTGTCAAACATTTATTAAAAATATGCAATATGCAAGATACAAATCAGGCTTATAAGCAAAATATTCCCTGAAATTATAGTCATGCACCACATAATGACTTCAGTCAACAACAAACCACATATATGATGATTTTTCAAAAGATTACAGTGGAATTAAAAAATTGCTATGCTTAGTGACTCACAGCCATCATTAAGTCACAGCATAATTAATTACTCATGTGTCTGTGGTGAAGCTGGTGTGAACACACCTACTGCACTGTCAGTACTATAAAAGTATAACACATACAGTTATGTACAGCACATAATACTTGACAATAAATGACTATAGTTGCTGGTTTATGTATTTACTATGCTGTTGTTTTAATCATTATTTTATGGTATACTCCTACTTATCAAAGAAAAAGGTTAAATGTAAAACAGCCTTAAGTAAGTCCTTCAGAAGGCATTTTATAAGAAGGCATTGTTATCATAAGAGATAACAGCCTCATGTACATTATTGTCCCCGAAGACCTTCTGTATTGGCAGAAAGCAAAGGGGAGCAAGGCATGTCTTACATGGATGGCAGAAGGCAAATTGAGAGAGTTTGTGCAAGGAAACTCCTCTTTTTAAATCCATCAGATCTTGTGGTGCTTATTCATTATCACAAGAACAGCAAGGGAAAGACCTGCCCCCCATGATTCAATTACCTCCCACCAGTTCCCTCCCACAACAAGTAGGAATTCAAGATGAGATTTGGGTGGGGACACAGCCAAACCATATCACCTTCCCAATGGACAAGACATGGAGGTGGAAGATAGTGATATTGATGATCCTGACACTGTCTAGGTCTAGGTTAATGTGTTTGTTTGTGTCTTAGTTTTTAACAAAAAGTTTTAAACATTTTTTAAAAATTTAAAATTTACAAAATAGAAAATAGCTTATTGAATAATTATAGAAAGAAAATACTTTTGTACAGTTGTACAATGTATTTGTGTTTTAAGCTGTGTTATCACAAAAGACTCAAAAAGTTTAAATAATTAAAAAGTTTGTAAAGTAAAAACTTATATGCATTTAAGATTAATTTATTATTGAAAAAATATAAATTTAGTTTAGCCTGAATATAGTGTTTATAATGCCCTATTGTAGTGTACAGTAATGTTCTAGGCCTTTCACATTCACTCACCACTCACTCACTGACTCATCCAGAGCAACTTCCAGTCCTGCAAGCTCTATTCATAGTAAGTGATCTGTGTAGGTGTACCATTTTTATCTTTTATAACTCTATTTTTACTGCACTATTTCTATGTTTAGATACTCAAATACTCATTGTGTTACAATTACCTACAATATTCAGGACAGTAATCTGCTGTATGGAATTGTGGCCTAGGAGCAATAGCCCTTACCATACAGCCTAGCTGTGTTATACGCTATAAAATATAGGTTTGTCTAAATACACCCTATGGTGTTACTGCAATGAAATTGCTTAATGACATACTTCTTGGAATGTATTTCTACATTTAATAAACAATGTATAACTATATTTGAGAAAGATTTTAAAGTATCTTAATGGATCAAACTTTTTAAAATGACTTAAATGCTGACCTAGTACTTTTTCAGGTCTCCTGAAAATATGTTCTTTATGTTGCATCAAAGTAAGTCTGCTACTGGCTTGTGGTTAGTTGTTCAAAATATCATTTCTAACATTCTGATAGGGAGGATGGAGTTAACCTTGAAAAGACATTTATTTAAAAATTAGAATAATCACAGTTAACTCTTTCTGAAGAGTATTAAGCTGACTATAAAGACAAAAATCTATACATTATGTAAATTAAACTAATTAATTATATACATATTATATATGTGTTTAAACACTCTGCATATTATATAGATATGCACAGGCATGCAGATATTTCAGATTCATTAAAGCAAAACATAAAATTTACTTTATGTTTCATTGCTTCATTGCATTACTTACTTAGATATGTTTTTAGTTAAATCCCAATTTTACACAAAAGCAAAATTTTTATATTCTGTTTGATTTCCAAACACTTAAATTGATAGAATGGGCCAAGTTAAGAGCATATTTGCAATTTTATTTTGAAGAAAGTGATGCTAAACTATGAACATATTAAGGAAATTTAGTAAAGCAGTGTAACTGCCTTCATTTAGTAAGGCTCAGCTAATTAAGGATATTGTGAAGGTCACCAAAACAGATTTTGAGTTGATATGAAAATTCATATATTCAGTGCTGATAATATTCACAGTTTCTTTAGAAAGATGAAATGTAAACCTGTAAAACCTCCACAGTCAGTAATGAATAATAGGCACTTTGGAAAAACCAGCTTTTCCAAAAACACTTTCCCATTGTTTTCTTGACTAGATAAGGTTAATTTGCCAGACCCCCTCCATAAACAGAACATAATCACATGGCTAAAGTCTATTTTAGCACATGATATACCCAGATTTCAAAATATTTAAACTGCTAAAGATAATAACAGCCACTGGTTTAACTCTTAATGTAATAGTGTAGTCATGAGAGATATATTAGTTTTCTATAATTTTCTTTCTAAATTAGAAATTTAGTCTTTATGATTTTTAGATTCAACAAAGAGAATTTTTGTTGTTGTTGTTGTTACTACACACTAACCCCTAAGTAGTTGTCAGGTCCCCTTGTCGATTTTACTTAGACGATCAGAAATTTCATCTTGTGTTGGATTGACACATACCTTCCAGGTGACTCCAGGAAAGCTGAAGTCAACCCGTGCTGCAATGCTGGGCTCTGAGTCAGTCCTGGTAATCTTAACCCTTTCAGGAGTTTTGCATTTGGGTCAGGAAATACCTAATCTAATATTCAATGAAAAAATATTTTATTGTTAAGAGTTGTTTTCTCTTTCCATGTAGATGTGAACATATACCTATCTAACTTCAGTAGCATCTGCTGCCCCATGGAACCTTGAGGGAAATCATCCTGGGCCTGAACCTCACAAAGAAGGGAGCACACCTGAAATTATCCCACAGAAATGGTTCAGAATTGATTTTTTTTTCCTGAAATTCCACTTTTTACAGATTAAAAAAAAAAAAAAAAAAAAAAAACTGTGACAGAGATAGATTCTCATACTGTTTTTACTACCCCCAGGAGAGTGGTTAGGGAGAATGTAACTAATAAGGTGGTTTATTTTCTTTTATCAGAATGGATAAGAAAGCAGTATTCACATTCTTCAGAGGGCATTTCCAGTGTTGGAAGCTCTGAAATAACTTCGGACTGTATAGGATGTGTGTTTGTCATAAATGCATAGTTGTTACAAGAAATAATTTTTTTAGAATTCTGCAACTTGGGAGAAAAACTACAGAACATATAAAGTCTTGCATTTCTCCAGCTATGAAAGTGAGCATGTCTTCTTTTGATTAAAAATAAAGAAATGAGACAAGTTTATTAGGTAAATTTAGAATGTTTATTTTCTCCTGGTGAATTGAAACCTGTGTCATTATATAATGGCCCTTTCTAGACCTGATAATACTATTTTTACTTTCAAGTCTATTTTGAAGACTAAAATTTAACCACAAAGGATTTCTTTTCAATTATCTTTTCTCTATATAACTTTGTACAGTTGTTATATTGTACCATTCACATTATCAAATATGATATCATATTTAAAAATGTCAAAGTTGAATTCTGCTGTTAATAGCTTCTAATGTCTTTAATCATGTATTCCACTTTTTTTTTTTTTTTACTTTTTTGTTAGTTGATATTTAACTGATTTAAATGTTTAACAATTATGGGGGCTATATTTTCAGACTGAGTTTCTTCAGATATAAATTGTATTTACGTCTTCTGAAGGACTTTGGACACTGTCAATTTGATTTTGTTTTAGCTTAATCTCTAACGTTTAGCTTTTCTGTATTTTACATGTATGTATATTTGGATCCCAAGACTTTGTGATAGGAAGACCACAGATCGACAGGTGAACGAAAATCTCTTCTTTCCTTTCTTCCTTCCCTCCCCTCCTTCCCTCCCTCCCTCCCTCCCTCCTTTCCTTCCTTCCTTCCTTCCTTCCTTCCTTCCTTCCTTCCTTCCTTCCCTTTTCTCCCTTCCTCTTTCTTTTTTTTTTTCTCTTTTTAAAAATATTTTATTCTTGAGTGAATGCCTAGATAGGTACTATAGACTTATAATCACCCTGTGCTTCTATTTAATTTTATTTTCTCTTGCCCATTATTATACTGGGCAAACTAAGTTTTTGATAAACCTGGGTTTATATAGTGATATGCTTTGGCTCTCTGTCCCAACACAAATCTCATCTTGTGGCTCTCATTATTCCCATGTGTTGCAGGAGGGACCCAGAGGGAGTCTCCCAGAGGAGACTTATCCCCAGAGGGAGATAATTATCCCCAGAGGGAGATAATTGAATCATGAAGGTGGGTCTTTCCCATGATGTTCTCATGATAGTGAATAAGTCTCATGAGATCTGATAGTTTTAAAAATGGGATTTCCCCAGCACAAGCACTCTCTCTGTGCCTGACATCATTCATATAAGATGTGACTTGCTCCTCATTGCCTTCCACCATGATTGTGAGACCTCCCCAGCCTTGTGTAACTGTAGATCCATTAAACCTCTTTTTCTTCCCAGTCTCTGGTATGCCTTTAGGAGCAGCATAAAAACAGACTAATACAACAAATTGGTACCAGGAGTAGGTGCTGCTGAAAAGATACCCGAAATTGTAGATGCAACTTTGGAACTAGGTAACAGGCAGAGGTTGGAACTGTTTGGAGGATTCAGAAGAAGACAGGAAAATGTGGGAAAGTTTGGAAATTTATAGAGTCTTGTTGAATGGCTTTGCCAAAAATGTTGATAGTGATATGGACAATAAAGTTTTGGCTAAGATGGTCTCAGATGGAAATGAAAAACTTATTGGGAACTGGAGAAAAGGTGACTCTTGTTATGTTTTAGCAAAGAGACTGGAGAGATTTGCCCGTGTCTTAGAGATTTGTGGAACTTTGAAGTTGAGAGAGATGATTTAGGGTATCTGGCAGAAGAAATTTCTTAGTAGCAAAGCATTCAAGAGGTGACTTGTGTGCTATTAAAGGCATTCAATTTTAAAAGGGAAACAAAGTATAAAATTTCAAAAAATTTGTGGCCTGACAATGCAATAGATAATAAAATCCCATTTTCTGAGGAGAAATTCAAGTCAGTTGCAGAAATTTACATAAGAAGAAGCCGAATGTTAATCGCTGAGACAATGGGGAAAATGTCTCCAAGGTATATAAGAGATCTTTGCAGCAGCATCTCCCGTAACAGGCCCAGGGGCCTGGGAGGAAAAAATGGTTTCATGGGCTGGGCCCAGGGTACCCATACGGTGTGCAGCCTAGGAACTTGGTACCCTGAATTCTAGCCTCTCCAGCCATGGCTGAAATGGCTGAAAGGGGCCAACAGAGACCTTAGGCCATTACTTCAGAAAGTGAAAGCCCCAATCCTTGGCAGCTTCTACGTGGTGTTGAGCTTGCGAGTGCATAGAAGTTAAGAACTGGTATCTGAGAACCTCCTCCTAGATTTCAGAAGATGTATGGAAACACCTGGATGTCCAGGTAGACGTTTGCAGCAGGGGTGGTGCCCTCATGGAGAACCTCTGCTAGGGCAGTGAGGAAGGGGAATGTGGGGTTGTTCTCACAGAATCCCTACTGGGACATCACGTAGTGAAGCTATGAGAAGAGGGCCACCATCTTCCAGACACCAAAATGATAGATCCTCCAAGAGCTTGCACCATTCATCTGGAAAAGCTACAGACACTCAACCCCAGCCCATGAAAGCAGTCAGGAGGGAGACTGTACCCTGTAAAGACACAGGGGTGGAGCTACCCAAGACCATGGGAGCTCACCTCTTGCATCAGCGTGACCTGGGTGTCAGACCTGGAGTCAAAGATCATTTTGGAGCTTTAAGATTTGACTGCCTTGCTGGATTTTGGACTTGCACGAGGCCTGTAGGCCCTTTATTTTGGACAATTTCTCCCATTAGGGATGACTGTATTTTCCCAATGCCTGTACCCCCATTGTATCTCAGAAGTAACTAAGTTGCTTTTGGTTTTCCAGGCTCATAGGTGGAAGGGACTTGCCTTGTCTCAGATGAGACATTAGACTGTAGACTTTTGAATTAATGCTGAAATGAATTAAGACTTGGGTGACTGTGGGAAAGCATGATTGGTTTTGAAATGTGAAAACATGCTATTTGGGAGGGGACAAAGGATGGAATGATATGGTTTGTCTGTGTGTTCCCACCCAAATCTCATCTTGAATTGTAGCTCCCATAATTCTCACATGTTGTGGGAGGGACCCAGTGGGAAATAATTGAATCATAGAGGCAGGATTTTCCTGTGCTGTTCTTGTGATAGTGAATAAGTCTCCAGAGATCTGATGGTTTTAAAAATGAGAATTTCCCTGTGCATTCTCTCACTCTTTGCCTACTGCTATCCATGTAAGATGTGACTTGCTCCTTCTTGCCTTCCACTATGACTGTGAGGCCTCCCCAGCCTTGTGTAACTAGAAGTCCATTTAACTTCTTTTGCTTATCAGTCTCAGGTATGCCTTTATCAGCAGCATGAAAATGAACTAATACATATAGTTATTTCAGCTCCAGCATCTCATTTGAGTGAGTACAAGACCTCAACTTCTTACCTCTATATGACCATTAAAATTAAGTGTGCTAGGCCAGGCGCGGTGGCTCAAGCCTGTAATCCCAGCACTTTGGGAGGCCGAGGCGGGCAGATCACAAGGTCAGGAGATCGAGACCATCCTGGCTAACACGATGAAACCCCGTCTCTACTAAAAAATACAAAAAACTAGCCGGGTGAGGTGGTGGGCGCCTGTAGTCCCAGCTACTTGGGAAGCTGAGGCAGGAGAATGGTGTGAACCCGGGAGGCGGAGCTTGCAGTGAGCTGAGATCCGGCCACTGCACTCCAGCCTGGGCGACAGACCAAGACTCCGTCTCAGGAAAAAAAAAAATAATAATAAAATAAAATAAAATAAAATTAAGTGTGCTTTTTCACCCATTCTGATGAAGAGGTATCTCACCTTGCAAATCACATTCTCTCTATTAGTTCCCCTTGAAGGTAATAAAAATATTGGAATCCATCCTTGTCAACGAATTTACTGCAGTCCCAGAATTATTTCTTACTTTTTATCTCTGGATGTCTTCTTTTCTGTGTCTATCAATCTAAAACTTTAACATCAAATTTAATTAAATTATTTCCCATCTTCTCAATTTACACTTAGTCTCATAATTTATGTAGCCATAGTGTTGAAGCAGAGCACAGTGTTTTTATTGTCTCTTTCTTCATCTTTCCCACTCATTCTTTTCTTTCTGCATCTATTTTCCTTCTCTGGTATAAGCCTAGGAAGAGGGATTAGGGTAGAGCTAGTGTGCTGCTTGTAATGTATAACTCAACAAATTTATTTAATTTTGCAATCTAGTATAAAGAATTGGGAAAATACATTAATCAAGCTTTAATAAAATGCATGTTTCAGGGCTATAACATACATTATAGTACTCAGAGGAAAGATGATGTGCAAATAACATCCATAGAATACTGTACATAAAATCAATTTGTTGGTTACAGAAAGTTAAAAAATATAAAAATGAAAATAAAATTTTGAATTTTTGAATGTATCTAGATGGTTAAAAATCTTAGGGAAGTAAATAAACTTTATTCCTAATTTTATTTCCTATTCAAAAGAAAATTTAGATTAGTTGATCTCTAATTCTCTATAAACCTATAATCAAAATTTTGTTGTCATAAATTACATTTATTCTCACAGTGCAAATATTTCCATTATATTCTATAATAGTGTAAAAATGAGATCTGCACCTTTTAATAACCAACCAGTAATGTGAATAGCTAGCAGACAAACCATATAAGTATGCACTAGATAATGATTTGAGATTATTTTTTCCTTTCTTCTCTAGTTTATATAATTGAAAGTGCTACAGATGGCCCCAGACTTATAATGGTTCAACTTATGATTTTTTACTTTATGATACCGCAAAAGTGATATGCATTTAGTAGAAACCATACAACCATTCTGTTTTTCACTTTCATGCAAGATTCAATTAATTACATGAGATATCCAACACTTTATTATAAAATAACCTCTAAGTTAGATGATTTTTCCCAACTATATGCTTATGTTAGTGTTCCGAGTATGTTTAAGTTAGTAGATTAGATATATTAAATGTATTTTTGAATTAAAATATTTTCAATTTACAGTGGCTTTATCAGGATGTAATATCATTGTAAGTCGAAGCACATCGGCATATGCCCATCCATCAAGAGAAAAGCAAATTGGATCTTCCCTTCCAAAAAAAAAAAAAAAAAAAAAAATACTCTGAGAGTCTTGCTATTCTTTTGAAATTAGCAGGATTGCTTCTTCTTTCAATATTAAAATACTCAGTAAATGCTGAATCAATTTAAGCACTTAATTAAAATTAAATGAAAGACTAAGGCTAAAATTATGCAACTAAGGAAATTATTTCAAATGTTTTAGCTCTCTGAATCCAGGTGAAAAATTGTGTTAAGTTCATAGGAAATATTCTTAATAGTTCTAATATAATTGTAAATTATCAGGGTAAAGCAAATTGGATGCCAACAACCTTGTTCTATCTTTTGTTAAAAAGAAAAATTTCAGAGCCCAAAGTTGGAAAAAATTAAGAAAAAAAATGAATTCAACTAGGCATACACACACACACACACACACACACACACACACACACTTGCTTTATTTTCTACTTAGATATTTACTTTAGATTGGTCATCAAATAATATTTTCAAATATTGTTTAAAATATTCTTAATACATAAATACTCTCATGTACTTTTTTTTATGACTTTCCAAACAGCTCAAAGTCCATGTTATTGTGACTTAGGTTGGGAACATGTTAAAAGTTTGTAGTTATTCTATGAGGCCAGCACCACTCTTATATCAAAACCTTGCAGAGACACAACAAAAAAGAAAACTTCAAGCAAATGTCCTTGAAAAACATCAATGCAAAAATCCTCAATAAAATACTTGCAAACTAAACTTAGCAGCATGTCAAAAAACTAATTAGCCACAATCAAGAGGCTTCATCTCTCTGACTCAAGGCTGGTTCCTCATATGCAAGTCAATAAATGTGATTCATCACATAAACCAAACTAAAGGCAAACACCACATAATTATCTCAATTGATGCAGAAAAGGTTTTTGATAACATTTAACACCCATTCATGTTAAAAATTCTTAATAAACTAGGTATTGAATAAACTTACTTCAAAATATTAAGAGCCATCTAGGACAAACCGACAGTTAATATCATGCTGAAAGGGCAAAAGCTGGAAGCATTCTTCTTGAAAACCAGCACAAGACAAGGATGTCAAATTTCACCACTCCTATTCAACATATTATAGGAATTCCTCGCCTAAGCAATTAGGCAAGAGATAGAAATAAAGGACATTCAAATAAAAAGAAAGGAAGTCAAACTATCCCTATTTAAAGACAACATGATTCTATATTTTGGAAACCCCATAGTCTCAGCAAAAAACTCCTTCAACTAATAAACAACATCAGTGAGGTTTCTGGATACAAAATCAATGTACAAAAATGAGTCTCATTTCTATACAGAAAATAGCCAAACCAAGAGCCAAATCAGAAAGGCAAGCCAATTCACAATTGCTACAAAAACAATAAAATACCTAGTAATAGAACAAACCAGTGAAGTGAAAGGTCTCTACAATGAGAATTACAAAACACGTCTTGATGAAATCAGAGATGACACAAATAAATGAAAAAAAAAAATTCATGCTCATGGATAGGAAGAATTAATAGCATTAAAATAACCATACTGACCAAAGCAATTTACAGATTTAATGCTATTCCTATCAAACTAAAAATGACATTCTTTATAGAACTAGAAAAAATCCATTTTAAAATTTAAATAGGAACAAAAAAGACTGAATAGTCAAGGCAATACTAAGCAAAAAGAACAAAGCTGGAGGCATCACATTACTGAATTTTGAACTATACTATAGGGTTACAGTAACCAAAAAAGCATGGTACTGGTATGAAAACAGGCACATAGACCAATGGAACAGAACAGAGAGCCCAGAAATGAGGTCACACACCTATCACCATCTGATCTTCAATGAAGCTGACAAAACAAGCAATGGGGAAAAGACTCCCTGTTCAATAAATAGTGCTGGGATAACTGGCTAGTCATAACCAGAATATTGAAGTTGGATCCCTTCCTTACACTTTATACAAAAATGAACTCGAGATGGATTAAATATTTAAATGTAAACCCCAAACCTATGAAAACCCTGGAGACAGCCTAGGCGATAACATCTGGGACAGAAGAATGGACAAAATTTTCATGGCAAAGACACTGAAAGCAATCACAACAGAAGCAAAAATTGACAAATGTCATCTAATTAAATTTAAGAGCTTCTGCACAGCAAAAGAAACTATCAACAGAGTAAACATACAATCTAAAAAATAGAAGGAAATATTTGCAAACTGTGTCTGAGAAAGGTCTAATATCTAGCATCTATAAGGAACTTAAACAAAATTACAAGAAAAAAAGCAAACAGCACCTTTTGAAAAATGAGCAAAAAACATGAACAGACACTTTACAAGAAAAGACATAATCCAAGATGATTACCTCATCTCAAGATCCTTAATTTAGTCACATCCATATCATACCTTTGCATATATAAGGTAGGCATATTCACAGAATCTCGGGATTAGGACAAGGGTATCTTGGGGCAGAACATTATCTGCCTACCACATCTCTGCACTGGAAACCACCAGCATTTTGCTTTTACAAACTCTCTTTAATTTATAAAGGAATTCCCAATGTTAACCCTAATGATTCTCAATTAGTGAATCTGTGTATGATGTATTACCTGAAATTTCTTTTTCTTTCTTTCTTTCTTTCTTTTTCTCTCCTTCCTTCCCTCCTTCCTTCCCTCCTTCCTTCCTTCCTTCCTTCCTTCCTTCTTTCCTTCCTTCCTTCCCTCCCTCTCTCTCTTTTCTTTCTTTCTTTCTTTCTTTCTTTCTTTCTTTCTTTCTTTCTTT
>NC_045436.1:55679307-55679476 GCF_002776525.5 Piliocolobus tephrosceles
TTTCTTTCTTTCTTTCTTTCTTTCTTTCTTTCTTTCTTTCTTTCTTTTTTCTTTCTTTCTTTCTTTCTTTCTTTCTTTCTTTCTTTCTTTCTTTCTTTCTTTTCCTTCCTTCCTTCCCTCCCTCCTTCCTTCCTTCCTTCCCTCCCTCCCTCCCTCCCTCCCTCCCTCC
>NC_045436.1:55679576-55703599 GCF_002776525.5 Piliocolobus tephrosceles
CTTCCTTCCTTCTTTCCTCAGATCTTATAAATATCCCCCCATGAAATTTAGGATATGGGAAGTAAACACAAAGACTCATAAGCTACATGTGATTTTTGTTTTATCTCATATTTTTGTCTTTCCTGTGAAAATGAACAACAAAATAACCATTAGGGAAAATAACAGAGAAAAAATATAGATTGGTACTCAAAATATCATAGAGAAACATATGTTAATATTCAGAAAAGCTAAGAATAATTGCTATAAGAAACTAAAATTATGTAACACTGAAACATTTAAAAAACTAACATCTATAACACAGATAGTTATAACATCTTAATTATGTTAAAATGATGTTTCCATCAGTTAAAGCAGAATTGAAAGTAGAGCACTTCACAAATGGAGCACTTTCCATCAGTTAAAGCAGAATATGAATAGTAGATAATGAATATGGGTAATCAAATTCCTTAAATAAATTTACCTTATTGCACAAATTATTCACTTAATTATCATTTTGGCCTGTTGTCTTTAGATGATCACTCATTTCTCATGTATGCAATTTTCCTCAGTTAGAACATGCAACTAATATGATAGAGATGGAGTTTTCTAAATGTTGTTGTATTGGAATTTGTGCCCAATGCTAATTCTTTGTGGTACATCATGTTGTTTCATAACTTTTTTTAAGGATAAACTGTTTCCTTTGCCTGAAATCACCTACTGTTGTTATGGGAACTCCTTCCTAGAACCTAGTCCAGTGCTAGCACAAACTAAATCTCCAAAGTTATTGAACTAAATAATTTGAAGAAACCCAATAAATAATGTATATAGATGGCCAAAACTATGAAATGACTCACAATTATATTAGAGTAACTGATGCTTTAAGAGAACCAACCAAATACTCTTTCTTCATTTTATTCAAAACAGTGAAATATTTTGCATTTAGCTTTAGGGTCATATCACTCAAGACGTGCTATGGGAGTTTTCAAATTTTTATGAATGAAATTTACTACTTTTCAGATAATCCTAGAATATCTCCCTCAAAATACATCTCTTTCCTGTAAAACTGCATTGCACACAAGAAGCCACCAAAAAGTGAGTTTATGCCATTGGAGAATGCAGAACAATTGAAAGATTTCCTAAATCTGCATAATAAAAGATGTGGTAATGTTCTACTTCTTAATAAAAACATTTTATACAACTGCATATAGCATTCTCAGTTAAAAACAAAGTCTTTAAATCATTTCAAAATATCTCTACATTAAAGTTATTTTGTCAAATGCATATTAAAATATATGTTTATGTGCTACACTGGACAATGAAGAACAGTAATAAAAATGTAAACCCAAGAACAATCCATACTAAAATGGCATTGTGACATTTAAATTCATTTATATCTTAAACTACTCATGTAAGATATTTGAAACAAAGCTACAGCTATGAAAAGGGTAGTTGAAGGCAAAGACTGAGGAAGCATTTTGCTTTTCTGAGGCCATTTTCAATTTTTTTTTTTTTTTTTTTTTTACATACACCCTGATGAAATATGTAGACTCTTTTCTCACTTCAGACCATTTGCCCCTTTGTCAAACAAACTTGAAATTGTTAAAAGAATTTAAGTGATTTAGTATGATAATCCTTTTGAAGTGAACTTTAAATATTAGTTTCACAGAAACATGATTTTTAAAAATATAATGTGAATTTATTTTACTGTCATTTAATGTGAAATCTAAAGTGGAAAAATGTGACAGAGATTTATTTTATCCATCACCCTACCTATGACTTAAAAAATATATTTATAGATAGCGGTAGGTTGGAGTGGTGTCCTCTGAAGAGCAATTTTCCCCCTATCTTCTTAACTCTGTATTCTATGAAATCACATTGGGCGTGGTGGCGCATGCCTGAATCCCAGCCCTTTGGGAGGCCAAGGTAGGCAGATCACTTAAGGTCAGGAGTTTGAGACCAGCCTGGTCAAGATGGTGTAACCCTGTCTCTACTAAAAATACAAAAATTAGCTGGGTGTGGTGGCATACACCTGTAGTCCCAGATACTCGGTAGGCTGAGGCAGAAGAATTGCTTGAACTTGGGAGACAGAGGTTGTAATGAACTGAGATTACACCCCTGCACTCCAACGTGGGCAAGAGAGCAAGACTCTGTCAAAAAAAAAAAAAAAAAAAAAAAAAAAGGCAATCACATGAATATCTTTCAATCAGCAACTTTGGGAGTAGTTTATAAAGCCACAGATGCTATGAATCTCCCACTGGAGAACTGATTGTTAACCATTTATCACCACACCACTTAAGTATACTAGTGATCTCTGTATTGCCTTAGTCCCTAGACTATATGCTAAGATGAAATGTTTCAAATGGGCAGAGCAGCCTCTCATAATTTTTGAATTAATATAATGTAATGATTGTGAGCAGGTAACTTCTTTTGTGATAAAAGATGATTGAATTAATAGGAAAATGCTTATTACACACTTTTCCTATTACATTATTGCACTTGTCAATTTGAACATAGTTTCCTAAAAGAGTCTAATCAATGGAACAAAGGGGAGAGATATTAAACTTAAATTTCTTATCTGTAAAACTGAATAGTAAGAGAATCAACAAAACCCTGGGTGAAAATGAAATCAAATAGAATATTTTTTATTGGATGTTTATTTTACAAATTTTTATTGACTACAACTGAAAAATATACACTATGCTAATCATGGTGGTTAATGAAATGTTATTAAACTGAAGAGACCAACTCCTAAACCAATATTTATAGAATGTTGTACTAATTACTTTTGTAAATGCCTAGAGTGTTCTGGAAAATCTAAGAAAGTGTCACTTAGGTTAAGAAAGTGACACTTAGGTTTTAGTAGGTTTTAGGAGTATTTGATAAGGGAAACAATATGGCTTTTAAAATAATTCTCCAAATAACTTAAATTCTCCCATTTAACTTTACATTTTTAAAAGTATCCAACACAAAGCATCATCTTGAACTATCATGATAAATAAATAATTTTGTCCGTTTCTTTTTTTTTTTTTTTTTTTTTTGAGACAGAGTCTCAAAAGTCTGTTGTTCAGTGGTGCCATCTCTGCTCACTGCAACCTCCGCCTTCTGGGTTCAAGCAATTCTCCTGCCTCAGCCTCCTGAGTGTTGTGACTACAGGTATGTGCCACCACACCCAGCTAAGTTTCATATTTTTAGTAGAGACAGGGTTTTACCATGTTGGCCAGGCTGGTCTCAAACTCCTGACCTCTAGTAATCTTCCCACCTTGGTCTTCCAAATGGTGAGTGACTGTGCCCAACCAATAATTAAATTCTTAAATTAAAAAGTTTGTCACTTTTATTCTGTTTATGAAGCAAATTACTTACAATGTTCATTCAAGTTCATTGCAAAACAAACAAGCAGACAAAAATGCAGTCTCTCCTTAAAACGAGTTAATGACTGCATTTATCTTACATTTAAAACCTGAATTTCTCTAAAAATTATCAGTGTGCACATAGAGAGTCAAATCAGTTATGCTAAATTGTATTCTGCTGTCTCTGTGCTTTTTGCCTCCCCATTCATTTAGTTCTGTGTCCATTAATTTCCCCTCAGCTATATGTGAGTTCGCCATAATGTATCCTATAGACCCATAAATCACTGGACTTACGAAAAGGATTAAAATGCATTATCATCTGTTACGAAATTTTTCCTTTAGCATTTTTAAAAGTGATTTTTAAATGAGTGTCTCATCTTATTGTTCGAAGGTTAAAACATACACAGAAAAGCACACAATACTGAAATAGATAGTTTTATATATTATCACAATATTGACATACAGTTTATCCACCAATTAAATCAGGGAATACAACCCTGACAGGATCTCAGCAGACACCCTGTGCCTACCTTCTATCATTATGCTCCTCGTCACCTGCGTTAACTATCATTTGCATTTCTATCCTTCAGGTTGTTTTTTATGTTTTAAAAAACTTTACATACATGGAATATTAGAGAATGTATTATTTCACGACTTTTACTTTGTTAAATATTACATTTGTAAGATTAACCTGTATCTATGTTTTTTTTTTTCCATTTTCATTATTATACAGCATCTCATTCAATAGCTATGTCAGGATTTATTTATTAATTTTACAGTCTATTGGCATTTAGTCTCCTTTTATATTCTAGATATTAGACGCTATATTGTTTTGAACCTTCTTTGAAGTCTTCTGATGTACATGTATACTAATTTTTATTGTATGAATACATAGGAGTAGAGTTGTCATATAATTTATTGATAACACTTCGGTATTTATTTTGACAGATGATGACAAATTGACCAAATAAGCTTTATGAATTTAAAGTTTCATCAACAGTGTTTCAAAATTTCTTTTTCTTTTTTCTTTTTTTTTTTTTTAATCCTTGGCAATGATTGGTACTGCCAGGTTTTGTTTGTTTGTTTGTTTTGGAGATGGATTCTCTCTCTGTCACCCCGATTGAAGTGCAGTGGTGCAGTCTCAGCTCACTGCAACCTCCACCTCACGGGTTCAAGTGATTCTTCTGCCTCAGTCTCCCGAGTACCTGGGACTACAGGCACATGCCACCACACCCAGCTCACCCAGCTAAATTTTGTATTTTTAGTAGAGACAGGGTTTCACCCTATTGGCTAGACTGATCTTGAACTCCTGACCTCATGATCCACCTGTCTCGGCCTCCCAAAGTGCTGGAATTACCAGTGTGAGCCACCATGCCCAGCTCAGTTTTATAAATTATAAATTTACTAGTGAATATATATTATATTTAGTGACATTAAAATAATGTATACTCAAAAGCTCCCAACTACTAAATATACAGCTCCATAAATTATCACAATGCAAACATAAAAGAAAGTATAATTTTTGTTGTTGTTGTTAATGTTACAACATTTAAAGAGCTGTGAGGCCTCAATCTTATCTTGACAACAACAACAACAAGCTGAAAAACTGAAAATTCATGACTTTTCTTAGACTCATCTGATATTTGATGTAACAGAACAAATCTGAAAGATACACAAATAAAGAAAATCACAGCTGAGATCACCTTACATGGGGCAGGAGCCACTGAAACTTTAAACTGATAGAAACACTTACAATTTTGAGGAATTACTAGAAAACCAGTGTGCTTTACCTTAAAAGTGAGAAACTCCTTTTAGCCCAGTTTTAGGAGACATCACCACATTTGTGGGTTTTACTTCCAGGACCTGACCAGGTTATTAGGGTGAAGACCTGAAGAAAACCGCTCCATGTTTATGGCACAGGAGCAGAGAAGTAACTACTTTGAAATATATTCAGAGAATTCTCCATAAAAACAGTCTGCTCTGCATAGGAAAAGACATTAGCAGAGCCTTATCTGGCCTGAGGAAAAGAAGGCTGCCCTCTAGTCTTCCTGATTCACTGAACGAATTTGGGGGAACTAAGAAAGACTTATCAAAGTCACAGCCCAGGGATGCAGGCCCATTAAAAGATTAAAGTTTAATATAAGATTACAGAATGTGCCCCCTTTTCCATACCTTGAAACTTAAGCAACAGATCTCTAGTAAAATAAATGTGGATTGCAACTGAGAGAGCTGCAAAACATAAATGGTTTCAAATGGAATTCTCAGGGAAATCCAAAGACAACAGAGGAAAAATAATCAAGGACCCTAGAGGAATTTGAAGCCTCTGACACATACAACTACAGAAAATACTAAACAAAAGCCAAATTATAGCCAGAAACACATAAAACCTTTCACTAAACCCTGACTTACCTAGGTTCCTATTATCACATACATCATGTCTAGCTTTCTACAAAAAATTCACAATGTATGATAAAAAACAGGAAAAGATAGTATGATGAGACAAAGTAATCACCAGTATCTGATTCAGGCATGACACAGATTTTGAAATTAACAGGCATTAATTTTTTTAAATAACAATGATTAACATATTAAGGACTCTAATGGAAAAGGTAGACATGTAAAATCACATGGGCAATGTAAGCACAGCAATTACAACTCTAAAAAATAATCGATGAAAAATGCTAGTAATCAAAAATATAAAATAAGTAAAGAATACCTTTAATGACCTCTTCAGTAGACTGGATGTTATGGTTTTAATGTTCATATCGAGACTCATGTTCAAATTCTATTGTCATTGTAACAGTATTAAAAGGTGGGGTGCCAAGATGGCCAACTAGAAACAGCTATAGTCAGAAACTCCCACCAAGAAGAACAAAAATGGCAAGTGAATGCTGCATCAGCAAGTGAGGTATCCAGGTTCTCTCACTGGGGTTGACTAGGCAGTTGGCGTGACCCATGGAGAGCAAAGAAAAGTAAGGTGATACGACGGCCCACCTGGGAGCCCCATAGGGCAAGGGGAGCTCCCACCCACAGCGAAGAGGGGTGGTGAGTGATGATGCTACCATGCCCAGGAAACCACATTTTTTCCACAGATCTGCGCAACCCATGGATCAGGACATCGCCCTCATGGGCTCATGCCACCAGGGCCTTGGGTCCCAAGCACAGAGCAGTGCAGATTCTCAGTGATCACTCATCTGGAGATTGCCTGAGACTACCAAGTTCCTAGGAGGAGGGGCAGCAGCCATCACTCCAGCTCCAATCTGCTGTCTTTCCCCTTCTCGTGCTAGAAAGACTACTTGGTTTGCACCCAGGAAGTATTCCCAACAGTACATCACAGTGACTGTGGCAGATCATGGCCAGACTGCTTTTTTCTTTTCTTTTTTTTTTTTGGAGACGGAGTCTTGCTCTGTCGCCCAAGCTGGAGTGCATTGGCGCGATCTCGGTTCACTGCGAGCTCTGCCTCCTGGGTTCATGCCACTCTCCTGCCTCAACCTCCCGAGTAGCTGGGACTATAGGTGTCCACCTCCATGCCCGGCTAATATGTATATATATGTATATTTTATTTTTAGTAGAGATGGGATTTCATCATGTTAGCCAGGATGGTCTCAATCTACTGACCTCGTGATCCACTGGCTCTGCCTCCCAAAGTGCTGGGATTACAGGCCTGAGCCACTGCGCCCAGCTTGCCAGACTGCCTCTTTAGACAGGACGCTGACCCATTCCTCCTCACTGGGTGAGGCCTCCCTGCAGGAATTTTAGCAACTCTAACCATGGATTAGGGAGGAATTCTGATCTCCCTGGGACTGAGCCCTTGCGGGGAGGAGTGGCTGTGATCTCTGCAAATAAGCAGACTTAGTCTTTTGTCCCGCTGACTCTGAGGAATCTGGGCAGTCCAGACTAGTGGGATTACCCCCAGTGCAGGGCACTAAGGGGTAGGAAGAGTTCTTTATTAAGTGGATCCCAGATCCGGTACCTCCTGACTGGGTGAGACACCTCAACAGGGGTCACCAGACACCTTGTATGGAAACATTTGTACTGGCACCAGGTCACAGTCCTTCTGGGACAGAGATCCCAGAAGAAGAGGCAATCATTTTTTTCTCTTCCGCAGCCTCCATTGGTGACTTCTCCAGGTGCGGGAGAGACCCAGTAAATTCAGGTCTGGAGTGGACCCCAGCAAACTGCAGCAACCCTACTGAAGTAGGGCCTGACTGTTAAAAGAAAAACGAACAAACAGAAAGCAACAACAACACAGCATCAACAAAAAAGTTCCCACAAAAACTCTATCCAAAGGTCAGCAGCCCCAAAGATTGAAGCCAAATAAACTCACAAAGATAAGAAAGAATCAATGAAAAAAAGGCTAAAATTCAAAAAGCCAGAGTGCCTTTTCTCCTCCAAAGGATCAAACACCTTTCCAGCAAGGGCACAGAACTGGGCAGAGGCTAAGATGGATGACTAGACAGAAGTAGGCTTCAGAAGGTAAGTAATAACAGACTTTGCTGAACTGAAAGAGAATGTTCTAACTCAGTCCAAAGAAGCTAAGAACCATGATAAAACATCACAGGAGCTATTAATCATAATAACCAGTTTAAAGTGGAACATAAATGACTGGATGGAGCTGAAAAACACAAAACAAAAACTTCATAATGCAACCACAAATATCAATAACCAAATAGACCAAACAGAGGAAGGAATTTCAGAGCTTAAACACTATCTTGCTAAAGTAAGACAGGCAGTCAAGATTAAAGAAAAAAGAATGAAAATGAATAAACAAAACCTCCAAGAACTATGGGATTATGTAAAAAGACTAAACCTATGACTGATTGGGATACTTGAAAGAGACAGGGAGAACAGAACCAAGTTAAAAAACATACTTTAGGATATTATCCAGGAGAGCTTCCCCAACCTAACAAGACAGGCCAACATTCAAATTCAGGAAATTCAGAGAACCTCAGTAAGCTATCCCATGAGAAGATTAACGCCAACACACATAATCATCAGATTCTCCAAAGGCAAAAAGTTTGGGAGCCAATGTCAACATTCTTAAAAAAAAAGAATATCCAACACAGAATTTCATGTCCAGCCAAACTGAACTTCATAAGCAAAGGAGAAATAAAATCCTTTGCAGACAAGCAAATGCTGAGGGAATTTGTGACCCTATGTTTGCCTTGTAAGAGCTCCTGAAGAAAACACTAAATGTGGAAAGGAAAAACCATTATCAGTCACTGCAAAAACAAACTAAAGTACACAGAACAAGAACACTATGAAGCAGCCACATCAACAAGCCTGCAAAATAATCAGCTAACATCATGATGATATGATCAAATTCACACATAACAATATTAACCTTATATGTAAATGAGATAAATGTCCCAATTAAAAGACACAGAATGGCAAACTGGATAAAGAGTCAAGACCCATTTCTGTGTTGTATTCAAGAGAGCCATTTCTCATGCAAAGACATGCATAGGCTCAAAATAAAGGGATGGAGAAAAATTTACTAGGCAAATGGAAAGCAGAAATTGACAGGGGTTGCAATACTAGTTTCTGACAAAACATATTTCAAACAAACAAAGGTCAAAAAAGACAAAAAGGGCATTACTTAAGAAGAACTAACCACCCTAAATAGATATTCACCCAGTACAGAAGCACCTGGATTCATAAAACAAGTTCTTAGAGACTTACAAAGATACCAAAACAGCATGGTTCTGGTACAAAAACAGACACATACACCAATGGAACAGAATGGAGATATCAGAAATAAGACCGCACATCTCCAATCGTCTGATCCTCAACAAACCTGACAAAAACAAGCAATGGAGAAAGGATTCCCTGTTTATTAAATGGTGGTGGGAAAACTGGCTAATCATATGCAGAAAATTGAAACTGCACCCCTTCCTTACACCTTGTACAAAAATTAGCTCAAGTTGAGTTAAAGACTTAAATGTAAAACCAAAACTGTAAAAACCCTAGAAGAAAATCTAGGCACTACCATTCAGGACACAGGCATGGGCAAGATTCCGTGATAAAAACACCAAAAGCAATTACAACAAAATCAAAAATTGACAAATGGGGTCTAATTAAGCTAAAGAACTTCTGCGTAGCAAAAGAAACTATCATTAGAGTGCATAGACAACCTACAGAATAGGAGAAAATTTTTTTTCAATCTATCCATCTGTCAGTGGTCTAATTCTAGAATCTACAAAGAACTTAAATTTACGAGACAAAAAAAAAATCTCATTAAAAAGTGGGCAAGGCTGGACATGGTGGCTCATGCCTGTAATCTCAGCACTTTGGGAGGGTGAGGTCAGGAGTTCAAGACTAACTTGACCTATATGGCAAAACCCTGTCTCTACTAAATATACAAAAATTAGCCAGACATGGTGGCATGCACCTGCTACCATATCCCAGCTACTCAGGAGGTTGAGGCAGGAGAATCACTTGAACCCAGGAGGCAGAGGTTGATGTGAGCCAAGATTGTGCCACTGCACTCCAGCTTGGGCAACAGAGTGAGACTCTGTCTCAAAAAAATAAAAAATAAAAAAAAAAAGTGGGCCAAGTGCATGAACAGACACTTCTCAAAAAGACATTTATAGAGCCAAGAAATATATTTAAAAATCTCAACATCACTTATCATTAAAGAAATGCAAATCAAAACCACAATGAGATATCATCTCATGCTAGTCAGAACAGCAATTATTACAAAGTCAAGAAACAACAGATGCTGGCAAGGCTGTGAAGAAATAGGAACCGTTTTACTCTGTTGGTTGGAGTGTAAATTAGTTCAACCATCCTGGAAGACAATGTGGTGACTCCTCAAAGACCTTGAGGCCAAAATACTACTTAACTGAGCTATCCCATTACTGAGTATATACCCAAAGGAACATAAATCATTCTATTATAAAGATACATGCACATGTATGTTCATTGCAGCACTATTCACAATACCAAAGACATGGAATCAACTCAAATGCCCATTAATGATAGACTGGATAGATAAAATGTGGTGCATGCATACCACGGAATACTATGAAGCCACTAAAAGGAATAGGATAATGTCCCTTGCAGGGATATGAATAGAGTTGGAACTCATTATCCCCAGCAAATTAACACAGAAACAGAAAAGCTAACGCTACAATATTCTCACTTTTAAGGGGGAGCTAAACAATGAGAAGACATGGACAGAAGAAGGGGAAAAATGTACCCTGGAAGCTGTTGGAAGGTGTGGGAAAAGTGAAAGGATCAGAATAAATAGCAATGCATGTGGCACCTAATACCTGGGTGATTGGCTGATAGGTGCAGCAAACCACCATGATACATGTTTACCTATGTAACAAACCTACACGTCCTGCACATGTATCCGAGAACTTAAAATAAAATACAATAAAATTTAGAGTATGATCCTTTACCAAAAAAAAAAAAAAAAAAAAAAAAAAAAAAGGCATGGCTTTTACAAAGTGTTTAGGTCATGAGGGCTCTGCTCTTATGGACAGATTAATGTCATTATTGTGGGAATTGTTTAGT
Organism: Piliocolobus tephrosceles; assembly: GCF_002776525.5. Lineage (NCBI taxonomy): Eukaryota > Metazoa > Chordata > Mammalia > Primates > Cercopithecidae > Piliocolobus > Piliocolobus tephrosceles. The sequence continues at coordinate 55,690,424 of NC_045436.1, forward strand.
TATACTGACAGCAAATGGTTCTAAAATGAAGTTCACCCATTTTTCTCTCTCTGTATACATTTGCCCTCCACCATGTTATCATGTAGCAAAAAGACTCTCCCCAGATGTCCACATCATGCTTTTAGAATTCCCAGCCTCCAGGACTATGTGACATATTTTTTTTTTTTCTTTATAAATTACCCATTTCATGGTATTGTGTTGTGGTTGCATAAAATGAACTAAAACACTGCACAAAGCTGAGAGAATAACTAGGGAGCATGATGACATGTAAATAGAAACTTTCTAAACTGAAATGCAAAAATCAAATTAAAAAAAAAATTGTATCCAAGAACTGTAGGACAATTCCAAAAGGCAGAGCATGCATGTAATTGGAACATCAGAGAGAAAAAAAAAATAGAGAAACATGATGAAAAATATTTGAAGTATTAATAATAATGCCAAGAATTTTTAAAAACTTCAGACACAAAATCACAGATCCAAGTTCAGATAATACCAAATATAATAATTGCTAAAGCATTTCTACCTAGGTGTAACATATTCAGAATGCAGCAAACTAAAGACAAAGACAAACCTGGTTAAAAAGAACCAGGGTAAGCGTGATACCTTTCCAAAACAAACAAAAAATCACAAGAATAATAATTACATTTGGCTCGATTTCATAAACTACAAAGCAAGAAGAGTACAATTTGAGATATCTAAAGTGTTCCCCCAAAATACCTGGAATCCTAGAGTGAAATAAGTTGTTCTTCAAAAACGAAATAGGCCTAAAGACTCTCAGATAAACAAAAACTGAAAGACATTTTTGCCAGAAGCTTTGCCCCACAATAAATGTTAAAGAAGTTCTTTACAAGAAAGGGGAATTGTATCGATCTGTAACTTTGGTCTACATAAAGAAAGAGAAAGTGTCAAAGAAGGAATAAGTTAAAGTAAAATACGATATTTTATTTTTGTATTCTTGATTTAAAAAAAAAAAAAGTTTTTTTTTTTTTTTTTCGCCCAGGCTGGAGTGCAGTGGTGCGACCTCAGCTCGCTGCAAGCTCCGCCTCCTGGGTTCATGCTATTCTCCTGCCTCAGCCTCCCGAGTAGCTGGGACTACAGGCGCCCGCCACCACGCCTGGCTAATTTTTGGTATTTTTAGTAGAGATGGGTTTTCACCATGTTAGCCAGGATGGTCTCGATCTCCTGGCTGTGATCCTCCCGCCTTGGCATGCCAAAGTGCTGGGATTACAGGCCTGAGCCACCACATCCGGACAAAAAAATAATTCTTGTTCTAAATAATTATTGTAACATCGAAGCAGTTGATTATGAAAATCAATGACAGTAATATTATATGGAATAGGAGTGAGAAACTGAAACTTTGAGACTGGGGTTGCCCAGAGCCTTAGGGGCCCGTACCCAACCCTCAGTGTGTCCAGAAGGCAGGACATCGAGTCACAGATTATTTTTACACCTCAAGATTTAATGTTTGTTTTGGGTTTTCGACCTACCTGGAAGATGTTACCCCTTTCTTCTCTCTTAGTTATCCCTTTTGGAATGGGAATGCCCACACTATGCCTGTCCCACCACTGTACTTTGGAAACACATAACTTGTTTGGTTTCACAGTTCACAGCTGGAGCGCAATTTACCCCAGAAATAATCATAGTTTGAATCTTACCCATATACACTTTAGATGATGCTCAGATGACATTTTTGAACTTAGACTTTAAAATTAATGCAGGAATGAATTAAAATTTCTGGGGCTATTGAGATTGAATTAATGTACTCTGCATGTGATGTAAGAAGAACATGAATTTGGGGAGGCAGGAGTAGAATGCTATGTTCTGAATATGTTACCTAAAACTCTTAAGTGGAAAGTTAATCACTAATGTGATAGTATTAAGAGGCGAGGCCTTGAAGACATCATTAAGTCATGAGGGCAGAATCCTCATGAATGGGATTAATGACCTTATAATTCCTTTTAACTCCTTCCAACATGTGAGGGCACAGTAAGAAGTGCCAATGGAAAGCAGATAGCAGCCTTCACCAGGCAGTGAATCTGTTAGTGCCTTGATCTTAGACTTTCCAGTCTCCAAAACCATAAGAAACACATGTATGTCCTTTATAAATTACTCAGCTTCAGGTATTCTATTATAGCAACACAGATGAACCTAAAACAACATTTTTGAATGTTGTCATTGAGTGGAGGTGTATATTATAAACTCTAGTAAAACCACTAAAATAAGATTTTTTAAAATTAAATAATTTAAATAATTAGCCAATAAATTAGATAAAGTGGAATTATAAAAATTCTCCCATTCACACACAAGAAAGCACAATGAGAAAAAAAAAAAAGTATGACAGAAAGATTAAAAATAACTAACAAGAGGGTGTATTGTAATTCAGTCACAATAATAATCATTTTAAATGTAAGTGGTCTAAACAGAACAGTTAAAAATATAGGTTTAAAAATTACATAAGAAAAGAAGATATAAGTGTATATGTCTACAAGAAACCCACTTTAATATAATAACATAGAATGGCTAGAAGTAAAAAGATGAGAAAATATTTCTTTCAAACACTAACCAAAAGAAAGTTGGCATATTTATACTATCAAAAATTAGACTTAAAAACAAGAAATATTATTATGTATAAAGAGAACATTGCATAATGATAAAAGGAGTCAATTTTTCAAGGAGTCATTAATGTCCTAAATATGTATGTACCTAATAATGGAGCCTCAAAGTATATGAGGCGAAAACTAATGAAATTGGTAATAGAAATAGATAAATGCAGAATTTTAGTTGCAGTCCCAAGCACTCCTCTAAGTAATTTTTAGCACAAATAAATATAAAACCAGTAAGGATATGAAAGACCTGAAAAACATTGGAATCCCATAATAGATAACTGGAAAATTCCCAAATATTTAAAAATTAAGAAACAAACTTCTAAAAATGTCACAAATCAAAGATATAGCCCCAAGGGAAATTTTTAAAAATATGCTGAATAGAAATGAAAACACATCATAGATATTTTTAAAAATACAAAATGTTCAAGTTTAGGATATGCAGCTAAAGCACTTCTAAGAAGGAAATTTATGATGTTAAATGCTATAATAGAAACAATAAAAGTTCTGAAATGACAATCTAAGAATCCATTTTAAAACATTAGGAGAAGAAAAGTAAATCCAAAGCAAGTAGAATAATGAATATAATAAAGGTTGAAATCAATAAAATTTAAAATACAGAAACAATAAAGAACATTAATGCAACCAAAAACCTATCCTTTAAAATTATTATTCAAACTGAGAAAAGTCTAGCCAGACTGGCAAAAAAATAAAAAAATGAAGAGACAAATTACCAATATCACATACAAAAGAAGGGATATCACCACAGATTCCATAGAATTAAAATAATAATAAGAGAATATCATGAATAACTATATTACTATACGTTCAAAATGCAGATGAAAAGACCAGCAGTCCACAACCTTTTTGGCACTAGGGACAGGTTTCATGGAAGACAATTTTTCCACAGATTGGAGTGGAGAGGTGTGGGGAGATGGTTTAAGGATGAAACTGTTACTCCTCAGATCATCAGGCATTAGCTTTTCATAAGAAGCATGCAAAAGATCCTTCACATGTACAGTTTACAACAGGATCCATGCTCCTATGAGAATCTAATGCCACCACTGATCTGACAGGAGTTGGAGTTCAGGCTGTAGTGCTTGCTCACCTCCTGCTCTGCAGCTTGGTTCCTAACAGACCACAGACCACTATCAGTCCATGACCCAGGGGTTGGGGATCCCTGAAATAGAACAATTACTTAAAAGACACAAACTAATAAAACTGACTCAAAATAATATATATAATTTTAATAACTATATCTATGAAATAAATTGACTTTCTAGTTTCTAACTTTTCTGTAAAAGAAAAACTCAAGGGTTATATAATTTCACTGTCTATTTCCACCAAACATTTAATGAAGCTGACTTAGGTCATACTATTAATGCATTTATAGTATAGTTGAATTCACCTGTCACACCCTGAAATCAGTCTGTATCCCTATGTCCTGGTTGATTTGTTGAAAAAATAATATAGACAATACAATTTAGATATTTTGGTGGATAATTGTATGGGTTTTGACTACGTTATAAAGATGTATAGCTACAACTACAGTTTCATACAGAACACTCTCAATGTTTAGTATGTGTATGTGTGTGATACTTTTATATTTATACACCACTGGCAAATATGGCACAGAATTTTCATGTACCATTTACGCAGCTTTTTTTTCCTGTTAAAGTGTTACATAACCATAGGAGATCTATCTAAACTAAGAAATTAACTTTGCCGCGATACTGTTAACTATAATACAGACGTTGTTTGGATTCAGCCAGTTCTTTCCACTATGATTTTCTGTTTGAGGATCGAGTCTGGTATGCTACATCACATTTATTGTCTTCTTGGTTTCCTTCATTCTGTGATTATAACTCAGTCTTCTCTTGTCTTTTATGACCTTTGCACTTCTGAGGAATACTTGTCATTAATTTTATATAAAATTTCTGTAAATTTGGGGTGTTATATTTTTTCTTTCATGATTATAATGGAGGTGTTCACTGTTGGGAAAAGTAAAACAGAAGTACTGTGCCCTCCTTGTTCAGGAGGTATTTGATATTTACAGGTATTGCTAGAGGTCTTGACCTTGATCATTTGACTAAAGTTGATTCACTATAGTGAAATTATTATTTTTTCCTTTGAAATCAGTAAATATTTGGGAGAAGCTACTTTGAGACAATTCAAGTGTTCTAGTTCTGCTCAAACTTTTCTCAATAATATTACCATCCATCAGTAGTACTCAGTCCGCAGTAACTTTCTTCTATCTCATCAAGAAACCTAGCTCAAATTACCTACAACATATTTACTTATTTCTTCAGCCATAGTATACAAAAACAATTGTTCCCAAATTTCTAAACCACATATCTGTGAGAAACAATTTACTTACTATAATAATAGATTACAGTATTATTGTTCAGTTCTTTTGATCTTTAGCCATTCGATATCCATTCAGTATCTGTACTGATACAATATACTGAATTGATATTTTCTGATGATAATCTATAGTAAAGCTATGTATTTATATCAAGTTCTAGTGTTACCTGAAATGTATTATATGGCATAAAGAAATTCTTTTCATTTTTTTTTAACACATGGGGTCTCACCTTGTCAGGCAGGCTAGAGTGCAGGGGTGCAATCATAGCTCATTGAAACCACGGCCTCTTCGGTTCAAGAAATCCTCTCACCTCAGTCTCTTGAGTAGGTGTGACTATAGGCATGTGCCACCATGCCTGGTTATTTTATTATTATTATTTGTACAAACAGACTCTCACTACATTGCCCAGTCTGGACTTAAACTCCTGGACTTGATCAATGCTCCTGCCCAAAGTGCTGAGATTACAGGTGTAAACCACCGCATGTGTCCAGCATTTTTAATTATTATATTGTCACATCATGTTTTTACTCATGATAAGGCACCTATGTTCAAAGTATTAGAAATAATACATTTTTAGATGAAAATAAGTCACCAAACTTTACATGAAAGAAAGAAAAGTAGAAAAATTAAGCAGTAATTTTACATGGCTGATTTTTGAGTGAAAATAAAAGTCATTTAAAAAGACATATAACTCTGCCCATATATCAACACAGGATCTGTGTTGAACACAATTACCAAATCTTCTAAATTTTAAGTAAAAGAAAATGAAATTAGGTTCAGGTTCATCTCAGATTGTCTTTATAAAATGATATATATGTTTTTGTATGTGTATATATTGCATATATATAATACACATTTATATAGGCTCTTTAAAATCTTTATTGATCCCTCAAATTTATTAAATAAATCTAAGCATTGTAGATAAACAGCTCTTCAGAAATTGGACCAAGTATTTTAAAAAAATCAGATAAACAATATCAAGGCAATAAAGAGAGAGAACAAAATCATTGTCACAGCAAGTAAAGCGAGATCAATGTTTTCCATGTAACGTAAGATAAAAGCATACCATCAGGCTTAGTTTATTTATTTTTTTTCTTTGAAATATTTCATTAACTTTAACTTTACTAAAATATGTGCATTGACAAATATATAATGATATAAATAAGTTTGAACATTAGACACTCTTAAATAGTATTTGTTTTGGCTCATTTGCTGTCTCTTTTCTTCGTAAAATATACTGAACATGAATGAGAAACGCTATTGCATTTATGAAAACTAAAGATGTTTTGCAAAGCCTTGAAAAAGCTAAGACGCTAAAAATACTTGCTGGTGAATAGATGTGGGTGACACAACTACAAAGGATCAGAGAAGTTAAAAAAAAAATACTGCATTTAGTATATTTTTACAAGAGTCTCTAAATTCTCACTTCACTTTAAAAAAACCGAAAATAAAGATTGTGAAAAGTATGAGATAGATATGTTTTATAAAAAAAAAAAAAAGTGATCAATATTTGCCCTCGAAATAGGGAGGAGAAGCTTGGCCCTATAACAAAATATAGCAGAATAAATACATTTTTATATATGTGATGTTTTTAGAAAGTTAAGATGATTTACTTTTTCATTTAACCCAAATCCTAGTTCCAATGAATAAGAGAGCTTCTACCCTCCATTCATTCCCAGACGTGAAGGACAAGGATTTTCATTTTATGCCATTTGTTTTCATGTTTGTCTTTTTTATTACTTTCAAGTATTTTGCTTTTGATTTTCAATATATATTTAATATTTTAGTGTTCTTTCTTGTACCTTATTTAACTAACCAAATTGTTTATATATATATATATATATATATATATGTATGTATACACACACACACATATGTATGCATATTATCTTAGTTATTATATTTACTTTTTATCATTTTTAGTAGAAGACTTTTTTTCTCCTCCTGTTTTGATTTATTTAATTTTATTCTCTTATCATCTTCGACTGTTTCTTCTCCATGGGTGCATGGGTGATTTTTCTGTATATTTTTCTTAGTCTTTGTATCTCATTTTTCTGTAGAAATTTTGGAATTTGTGCTTTGTCATTCATATTTAAGAACAGAATATAATTCTAAAAATATAAGGGAGAGCTCTGTGTACATGTGCAGAATTTATGAAATAGCCAACTTCCCTTTAGGACAAATGAAAAAGGAATCTGCCATTATGCTGATGATGTTTCAACATCACAAAGAGAAAGGGCCAATGCTAATATTAGAATTCTCTGTTGGCTGTTTTTGTTTTTTTTTTTTTTTTTAATATTAGAAAATACTTTTTATGTTGTTTTGTTTTTAATTTTGCTAAATGATTATTTATTTGCCTGTTTGGGACCCAGGGTTACATAGCTAACTGCTAGTGTTCTGTGCCATAGGTAAAATAAGAGTTGGTGGAGATATATCAGGTTTACTTGTTCCTGATCAGCCCACATCTCAACATTGTTATAGTCAATTCTCCAGAGCTCTCTGGAAGAGATTAGCTCCCTATTTTGATGCTATGCTCTTAGGTAATAAGTTAGGCTGTTATCTCAGCTGCCCTGCCCTCTTTTCTTTAACATAATTTAAAGAAATTGCATAAACTACATGAATACTTTTGTTCTTTTTGCCTTCTTGAATAAAAACCTTTCAAGTTTACTTTTAAGTCTCTACTGTTAAACATCTACTAATTTTATTTAGACATTTCTGTTTTAAAACAAAAGTTTAATAATATTTTAAATTCCAGATTATTTCTTCTAAAAAATGGGATACCTGTGCAGAAATGCAGGTTTGTTACATAGGTATACGTGTGCCTAGGTGGTTTGCTGCACCCATTGACCTGTCCTCTAAGTTCCCTCCCCTCACCCCCTGCCCCCCAACAAGCCCTGGTGTGTGTTGTTCCCCTCTCTGTGCCCATGTGTTCTCATTGTTCAGCTCCCACTTATGAGTGAGAACATGTGGTGTTTGGTTTTCTGTTCCTGTGTTAGGTTGTTGAAGATGATGTCTTCCAGTTTCATCCACGCCCCTGCAGAAGACATAATCTTAACCCTTTTTATGGCGGCATAGAATTCCATGGTGTATATGTACCACATTTTCTTTATCCAGTCTATCACTGATGGTCATTTGGGTTGGTTCCATGTCTTTGCTATTGTAAATAGTGCTGCAATAAACATACGTGTGTATGTGTCTTTATAGTAGAATGGTTTATATTCTTTTGGGTATATACCCAGCAATGGAATTGCTGAGTCAAATGGTATTTCTGGTTGTAGATCCTTGAGGAATCACTATACTGTCTTCCACAATGGTTGAAATAATTTACATTTCCACCAATAGTCTCAAAGTGTTCCTATTTTTCCACAGCTTTGCTAGCGTCTATTGTTTCCTGACTTTTTAATAATTGCAATTCTGACTACTGTGAGATGGCATCTAACTGTGGTTTTGATTTGCATTTCTCTGATGATCAGTGATGTTGAGCTTTTTTTCACATGTTAGTTGGCCACATAAATGTCTTCTTTTGAGAAGTTTGTCCATGTACTTTGCCCACTTTTTGATGAGGTTGTTTGTTATTTTCTTGTAAATTTGTTTAAATTCCTTGTAAATCCTGGATACTAGACCTTTGTAGATTGCAAACATTTTCTCCCATTCTGTAGGCTTCTGGTTCACTCTGATGATAGCTCCTTTTCCTGTGCAGAAGCTCTTTAGTTTAATTAGATCACATTTGTCAATTTTGGCTTTTGTTGCAATTGCTTTTTGTGTTTTATCATGAAGTGTTTGCCCATTCTTATGTCCTGAATGGTGTTTCCTAGGTTTTCTTTTAGGGTTTTCATGGTTTGGAGTTTTACATTGAAGTCTTTAATCCATTCTGAGTCAATTATGGTATAAGGTGTAAAGAAGGGATCCAGTTTCAGTTTTCTGCATATGGCTAGCCAGTTTTCCCAGCACCATTTACTGAATAGGAGATCCTTTTCCTATTGCTTGTTTTGGTCAGGTTTTTTGAAAATTAGATGGTTGTAGCCTGTTCCATTGGTCTATATGCCTGTTTTGATATCAGTACCATGCTGTTTTGGTTACTGAAGCCTTGTAGTGCAGTTTGAAGTCAGGTAGCATGACTCCTCCAGGTTTGTTCTTTTTGCTTAGGGATGTCTTGGCTATACGGGGTCTTCTTTGATTCCATATGAAATTTAGGGGACAGTTTTTTTTTTTTTTTTTTTTTTTTTTTTCTCGTTCTGTGAAGAATGTCAATGGTAGTTTGATGGGAATAGCGTTGACTCTATAAATTGCTTTGGGCAGTATGACCATTTTCATGATATTGATTCTTCTTATCCATGAGGATGAAATGTTTTTCCATTTGTTGGTGTCCTCTTATTTCCTTGAGAAGTGGATTTAGTTCTCCTTGAAGAGGTCCTTCACATCCCTTGTTAGCTGTGTTCCTAGGCATTCTATTCTCTTGTAGTGATTGTGAATGGGGGTTTGTTCATGATTTGGCTTTCTGCTTATGTATTGTTGGTGTGAAGGAATGCTTGTGATTTTTGCACATTGATTTTGTATCCTGAGACTTTGCTGAAGTTGCTCACCCATTTAAGGAACTTTGGCCTGAGAAAATGAGGTTTTCTAAATATAAAATCATGCTGTCGGCAGAGACAATTTGACTTCCTCTCTTTCTACTTGAATACCATTTATTTCTTTCTCTTGCTTGATTGCCCTGGCCAGAACTTCCAATATATGTTGAATAGGAGTGGTGAGAGAGGGCGTCCTTGTCTTGTCCCTGTTTTCAAAGGGAATGCTTCCAGCTTTTGTCCATTCAATATGATATTGGCTGTGGGTTTGTCAGAAATAGCTATTATTATGTTGAGATCTGTTCCATCAATACCTAGTTTATTGAAAGCTTTTTTAATATCAAGGGATTTTTAATTTTATCAAAGACCTTTCCTGTATCTATTGAGATAATCATGTGGTTTTGTCTTTGTTTCTGTTTATGTGATGGATTACACCCTCCCAAGACTAAACCAAGAAGTCAAATCCCTGAATAGACAAATAAAAAGTTCCAAACAATATAGAAATGACTACATATTCAATAAATGGTGCTGGGATAACTGGCTAACTATGAAGAAGACTGAAATGGGACCCCTTCCTTAAGTCATAGACAAAAATGAACTTGAGATGGATTAAATACTTAAATTTACAACCTCAAACTATAAAAATCCTGAAAGACAACCTAGAAAATACCATTTGGGACACAGAACTGACAATTATTTCATGATGAAGAACCCAAAAGTAATTGTAACAAAACAAAAATTGAGAAATATAACCTTATTTAGCTAAAGAACTTCTGCACAGCAAAAGAAACTATCCACTAAGTAAACAGACAGTCTACAGAATGGGAGAAAATATTTACAAACTATGCACCTGATGAAGTTCTAATATCCAGAATCTATAAGAAACTTAAGTCAACACACATAAACAACCCCATTAGAAAGAGGGCAAAGGACATGAACAGACACTTTTCAAAAGAAGACATACACGTGACCAACAAACAAATAAAAAGATGTTCATCATCACTAGTCATCAGAGAAATGCAAATGAAAACCACAGTGGGATAGAATCTCACACCTGTCAGAATGGTTATTTTAAAAAAATCAAAAAATAACAGATGCTGGTGAGTTTGTAGAGAAAAGTGAACACTTAATATTGCTGGGGGAAATGTAAATTATTTCAGCTGTTGTGGAAAGCATTTTGGTAATTTCTGAAAGAACTCAAAGCAGAATTACATTCAACTGACCAGTCGTACTCTCTGATATATACCCAAAGGAATATACATCGTCCTACAATAAAGACACTTGCATAAAGACACATGCACACATACGTTCTCTGCAGCACTATTCACAATAGCAGAGACATGAAAACAGCCTAAATGCCCATCAAAAGACTGGCCAGATTTTAAAAAATGTGGTACATATACATCATGGAATAACATACAGACATAAAAAAGAATAAGATCATGTTCTTTTCAGCAACATGGATAGAGCTAGAGGACATTATTCTAAGCAAACTAACACAGGAACAGGAAACCAAATACCACACGTTCTCATGTATAAGTGGGAGGTAAACACTGAGTACCTATGGACGCAAGATAGAGAACAATACGGGCCTACTTTAGGATGAAGTTTGGGAGGAGGGTGAAGATCAAAAACCTCCCTATTGGGTACTTTGTCTATTACCTGGGTGGCAAAATAATCTGTACATCAAACTCCTGTGTCACATAATCTACCTATATAACAATCCTGTATATGTACCCCTAAACCTAAACTAAAAGTTGAAAAAATACATGTTTACAAAAATCATTGTTATTATTAGTAGCTGTAATGTGCTTAACACAAAGAGTGGCGCCAAAATAAGCAATCAATAAATGTTAATTGCCTAGGTTGTTGCTCTTATTATCAAACTGACTCATTCCCAGGTCCCTTCAGTGACAATTCTTCATAGTTTTAATTTCTTCTTGTCTTTTCTTTGTACCTATAATCTGTCAATAAGTTCACCCCCATGGCATCAACAACCCATGCTGATTTTTCAGTCAGACATCTGCTCTTTTCCATTCCTGTATATCCAAATACCTAAAAGCAACTCACATTTAACATAACTATTATGTATAATTTAACTGAAAATTCCTCCTTACAAGTCCCATTATCCTTCTGAAAGACTGACTAGTAGCCCTTTCCTCTCCCTTCCATTTGTATTGCAATGAGTTTTCCAGAAATATCAAAAAATTTGCAGTTTATTTTTGATTACAAACTTTTACATTAGCTATACCACATGGCTGGGAAAAAAATAGTCTTCATTTGTTTCACCAGGAGCATTTCTACATTTTTCCTTATACTCTTCTCTGTGCCCACAGATGTGTGGACACATTCCCATCCTAATACATTAAAAAAATTTGTATTTTAAAGAGTTACCCAATAACTATCTACTAACCAGATATTAACCTGCTTGTATGTGAAACTTGAGCTCCAAGATCCAAATTATGCGTTCAAAAATATTTCTTAAGGAGTGGATGAAAAATACAGAGCTGATCATAAGCACTGATAAAATGTTATACTTCTCAGACAACATCAAAGAAGAAAGGATTTGCACATCTGCCTTATGACATTATAATTAGTAGCTATGCATAAAATTATACATAATTGTGGTATGACATTAGACATTAAAGATGGGGACGTGAATATGTCTTTTTTGGAGGTTATTAAGCTTCATTATGCATGGCTCATGCAATCCCAAACCCATCTTTCAGTTTTTCCATACCAACTAAAGCTCCTTCTTTTCCCCCAAGCTGGCTGTATGCCCAGGTTATCAGATATATTTCCCAAACTTTCTCGGATAACTAGGGTTGTCCAAGTGAAACAGTTCCGGCCCACTAAACAAAAGTTTAAGATTCCTGAGAATATTTTGCTTTTCATAACTTCTGGCTTGTTGCTTTTTTTTCTTTTTCCTAAGTGGCATATAGAAAAAAAAAAAAAAAGGATGAAATGTCTTTGTGTACATTTCACAGTTATGATACACCTATTAAAACTATAGTAGCTGAAAGACAGAAGATGAATGGGACATTAAGACATGTCCCAGCCTTGGGTCACTTATCTTCAAACATGGTAAGTGAAAAAAAATCCACTTTTGATTCAGTCACTCTAGTCAGTGGTTTGTTATATATGCAGCTGAATAAATCCTTTAAAAATTTGAAATATTATAAACTGAATTAACTCATTTTAGCAATTTTTCAAAATAATTTGGAGATATTAAATGTAGGGACTGCATTTTCTACATCTATTAGAAATTAAGTAAATTCTAATATAATTAATGAAAACTAAAGTTTGTTATATTATATTATATTATATTATATTATATTATATTATATTATATATAGCATGCCTGAAAACAAACTAAATTCACAGTCCCTTAAGTAAATGATCAAATTTAAATCTTGCAAAATTAAATTAAAAACATTATTTTTGAAGTAGTTGTAAAATTCCCTAAAAAACAGGAAGCTGGCCGGGCGAGGTGGCTCAAGCCTGTAATCCCAGCACTTTGGGAGGCCGAGACGGGCGAATCACGAGGTCAGGAGATCGAGACCATCCTGGCTAACACTGTGAAACCCCGTCTCTACCAAAAAAAAAAAAAAAAAAAAAAAACACTAGCCGGGCGAGGTGGCGG
>NC_045436.1:55703699-55754068 GCF_002776525.5 Piliocolobus tephrosceles
AACAGGAAGCTATATCTGATTAGGTACAACTATTGTCTTTTCCAAATACTTGCTTAAGTCTCCACAGTTGTAAATATTTCTTGTATACAAAATATATTTCTCTGTTTGGGTAATTTCAAAAAAATATAAACCAGCTATCAAAAATCTAAATAATTCCATCATGAAACTATATAGATTTTTGTACATTTTTAACTAAATATATAAGTACAGAAATGTATAACATATACACATATTTCTGTTGATACTTATAATTATATGCATCTTGTTTAAGAGTAATGTTTCAAAATTATTTCTCCCTTTAAAGATTTGATAACTTTCTAGCCACCAAATTTAGTATTTTATATCTACTTGCTTGTTCTCATCATGTTCAAATGCCTTACACCTTTCTCAGAATTCTTTCATCCCCTCATCAACTTATTACAGCAATTCTCAGACTTTTTTCTTTCTTGAGCCCAACAGCTTTAGTATAACAAAATTTACATTTGCATTCATACCTTATATAATCTATACTTGAATATTCTTTTGCATGTTCTTTTACTATACTTTCTTGTTGCCTAGATACTCCTTTAAGGCAGGTCTCATATGCCTTTCTTTATTTTCCATCCTCTAGGAAAAAATACACTGTAAACTTAAAACATATATAAAAGTGAATTTTAGATTCTAGAGAAAGCAAACATCCATATGAAGGAAACATAGATGTTGAGATTAAGAATCACCTTTTTTCTGATAATAGCATTATTCCCAAAAGGGTGCAGAACAAAGTATTTTTCTCAGGCTTTAAACAGAATCTGTAGCTTTCTCTTGCTGGATAAAAAAATTACTACAAATTTAGCAGCTGGATGCAGCACCCATTTATTATCTCATAATTATATATGTGAAACATCCATGTAGAGCACGGCACAACTGTGTACTCTGCTTAGAGTATCATACAGCTGGAATCAAAATGTCAACAAAGCAGTGTCCCTTTTAGGAGGTTCTGGTTCCACAGCCAAGTTCATTTAGGTTGCTGGATGAATTCAGCTTCTCCTTGTGCTTGTAAGACCCCATTTTAATGCCAGGATTAGGTAGAGTCAACTTTTTCCCTTACAAGCTGCCACATTCTTTCTCAAGCTTTGTCTATGGCCCATGTCCAGCAGGTCACATCTCTTTCATACTTGTAAGCATTGTGACTTCTTTTGCTACACCTCTTTTGACTCCAGCCAGAGAAAGTGCTCAGTTTTAAAAGGTTCATGTGATTAGACTGGGGTCACTTAGATAATCCAGGATATTCTTCTTATTTGAAAGTCCATAACCTTAGTTATGTCTTTTAAATCCCTTTTAAACGGTAAGGTAACATAATCATAATTTCCAAGGGTTAAAATTTGACATGGGCTGGTGGCAGGGGGCAGTGGGGATGTTATTGAGGCTATCATTCTCACTCATGAGAAATATCTGACCACCAGAAACATAGCAGTAGTTAAATAAATTGGGTTTGTCACACTTTGTAGTGACAGAGAACACATACTGTGATGAACCATGAGGTGTCTAAGTAAGAAAGTGTTAGAAAGAAGTTATTATAGGATTTAGGGGCTGTTGTGTAAGTTTCGGAAGAGTCTAGAAAAGCAAGGGTTTACTTTAGATTGGATGCTATCAGAAAGGGGACAATCACAATATTGTGATAGGCCATCACAATAAATCTTATCCTCAGAAATGGGAGACTAGAACAAGAATTGAGCTGTAATTAGTTAAATAGCAGTCGGGGCCGGGTGCAGTGGTTCACACCTGTAACCTCAGCACTTTGGGAGGCTTAGGGGGGCAGATCACCTGAGGTCAGGAGTTCGAGACCAACCTGATCAACATGGAGAAATCCCGTCTTTAATAAATCATAAAAATTAACTGGGCGCATGCCTGTAATCCCAGCTACCTGGGAGGCTGAGGCAGGAGAATAGCTTGAACCCAAGAGGCAGAGGTTGCAGCGAGCCTAGATCATGCCCTTGCACTCCAACCTGGGCAACAAGAGTGAAACTCTGTCTGAAAACAAGAAAAAATAAAAATAAAAAAAGAAAGAGCAGTCATTCATTTTGCCAAGGATGGGGGTATTTTTAATTTTGGAGGGGTTATCATAATCTTGTTTTCGTGGTTACATGATAATATGCAATGACCCCTATTTGTCTCATTTTATCCTTGTGTCAGAGCAAAGTTGCCTGAGGCTGAGGCTGTGTGAGATAGTTTATATGAAATGGGAAAATAGCATGGCTAAAATACAAGTGCCAGCCTATCTACTGAACATCAGGGACTATTGCTTTTTTTTTTTCTTTTTTGGTACCTTTCTTCTGCTGTGGTGAATATCCACTCGTTATGTACACAGCAATTTCCTGAGACATGGTATTGAACAGTAATCCAATTAGTTTTGTATAATGTCCAAGCCAAATGATTGCCTAAACCTGTTCCCTGTTAAGCCAGTATCTGAATGGACAGCCTAATTTCATTTAGAAACTCTTTAAACATAATGTTAGTGTTGGCCAATCAACCAAATGTCTACTGAGGAAAATACTTTGCATGAATAATTCCTAAAAATAATTCAAGAATATTTTATGCAGAGTCTCAATTGCAAAAGTACTGGATCATTTAATCTATATTTTTGCCCTGAGTTTCACAAAAATTCTTACACTATTGATAAAGGATGTATTGATACCTGTCATCTTCTAATCAGTTACCTTAAAATATCCATGGATAAGTATAGGCTAAATGCTAATGCTGGAAACATTCACTCATAATAGGATAAAGAACTTAAAGGCTTTTCTTCCTATTGTAAGGAATATTATATTACACATATATTGAAAATTGTGTGTATGCCAGGTCTCATTTAAATGGCAATTGGCAGAGTATATGATCTCTTGCCATCACAAAATAATCCTTGTTATTATCATTTCAATTATTGAAAGAAAAGTGTAATGAGATTTAAAGTATGCTTATTTAATGTTAGAGAGGATGCTAAAGCAAATACCACAATTTTAAAATTATATGAAGCCTGACTTCAAAGAGTTCACAAAACTTCACTGAGATTCCAAATGATCACATAAGGAATTAAATGCAAAATAATATTCTAAAAATTCCTCAGGGGATGATATTTTGTTTTAATGTGGTCCACTGGGTAAAGAATTACTTTTTTTTTTTTTTTTTTTTTTTTGAGACGGAGTCTTGCTCTGTAGCCCGGGCTGGAGTGCAGTGGCTGGATCTCAGCTCACTGCAAGCTCCGCCTCCCGGGTTTACGGCATTCTCCTGCCTCAGCCTCCTTAGTAACTGGGACTACAGGTGCCCGCCACATCGCCCGGCTAGTGTTTTTGTATTTTTTTAGTAGAGACGGGGTTTCACCGTGTTAGCCAGGATGGTCTCGATCTTCTGACCTCGTGATCCACCCGTCTCGGCCTCCCAAAGTGCTGGGATTACAGGCTTGAGCCACCGCGCCCGGCCAAGGAATTACTTTTAATGTAACAACAGGGGTAAAAGAGTCTCAGTGGAAGTCACTTAAAATTCTGTGTATTTCTTCCTGGGTGGAGGAATCAAGGATTTAAGGTAACTGCTGAGGAGTATGGGAGGGCAAGTGTTGTTCTGGTTCTTATTAACAATGAATTTTACTATAACTTGGGCCTGTAAATAAGAAAGTAAATCTTAAGAGCTTCAGGTTAAAACAGGTAATATTTAAATATTAGTTCTACAATTAAGATTAATTACAGGTTTTTCCCCCTCTATTAACATGTCTCTGGCTTGTCAAAAGTCATAGCCAAAAAGGAAATGAGCTATAAAATCTATCTAAAGTGATATAAATGCTGCATCATTGACTGAGAGCCAAAATTAAGAACAAAGGTAATAACAACCTGCTATTGTGAGCATGTCAAGGAGTAAAACAGACATCTAATCAAGAGAATGGACCCTCTGAATGTGATCATATTCTTCTTGATATTTTTCATATATTTCCCTACCTATCCAGAATATGGATGCCATCATTTCCACATGCAATGTCAACAATAAAAAGCAAATTTTAATAATTGTTAGTCTTATTCTCTGTTGTTTCCATTTGTATTTAATTATGATTCCTGGATTTTATATATAAACTGCATATATATATACTGTTTATATATAAAGTTTCATATATACATAACTTTTAACTTTTTAAAACAAATGTGAAAGTAAATTTTATCTAAATTTTGTTGAAAATAGGTTTTTGTCTTTGTCAACTAGAATCTGAAGAATCTGGGATTGATGTAACATACATTTCCAATAGAACTCAAATAATCTTACTCTAGCTCTTAAAATAGCTATTAGTAAGCATTGAAGGGAATCCCTTCTACAGATATCTCTTCCTCCAATGTCACCAATTAGAAGTCATTATATTTAATATCCATTAAAATATGAATGACCAGTCAGAGACATCTTTTAGAGAATTTTTAAGTTTAACTTTCAACTGAGATCAATGATCATCAAAAACTAGGAGTTTTGATATGAATAGCAGTGAATAGAGATCTTAGGGGAAAAAAAATGTGCAACTTTCGTGACATTGGTATTTCCTGGAACGGTTTAAGAGTACTGTGTCTAGTGGGTTTAAGAATAATGTTAGAGGCCGGGCGCGGTGGCTCAAGCCTGTAATCTCAGCACTTTGAGAGGCCGAGGAGGGCTGATCATGAAGTCAGGAGATCGAGACTATCCTGGCTAACACGGTGAAACCCCGTCTCTACTAAAACACAAAAATTAGCCGGGTATGGTGGCGGGCGCCTGTAGTCCTAGCTACTCAGGAGGCTGAGGCAGGAGAATGGCGTGAACCCAAGAGGCGGAGCTTGTAGAGAGCTGGGATCACACCACTGCACTCTAGCCTGGGCGACAGAGCGAGACTCCATTCCAAAAAAAAAAAAAAAAGAATAATGTTAGAAAGGAACAAGGCTTGTTTTGAGATATAAGAGGCTAAAAACTCTAAGCTACTTACATTGGCAGTAGCCGATATATTATTAATAATTGACTGTTTATTTATTGATGCTGATGTTTAGACATCAAGACTCTGAAAGACTTAAATGTCTTATTGCAAACAAATTAGTCTCCTTGAGCAAGGTTAACTCCATGTACTTCAGCAGTTAAATTAGGTATTTATTTGTCAAAGCTACTTCCTTCTTTGACAAAAATTACTCTCAACTTTGAAATGAAAAGCAAAGTAAAAGATAAAAGTGAGCAGTAAAATGTATTTATATTCCAAGGAGCTATTTTAAGCTTTAGCTCAGAGTCACGCTGATTGGTGTTAAATTTCCAGGGGTGAATACTGATTACCCCAAACAAACAATTTCCCTGAGATGATGGGTACTAGAGGAAAAGCTCTTGACGGTGAAAAGAAAGAATTAAAAAGATTTAAGTAAGAACATCGAAAACTCTTGCAGTTTGTTTAGAAGTCATGAGTAGAGCCAGTCTAATGAACCAACACAGGCAAAGAGCATAACAAACACATGTTGACCCTTGACCAAATCTTTGCGTTAAAGAACTCTGGAGCTACCCTCCATTAGGACTCTCTTTCTTGTATGAACTAGTAAAATTTACCTATTTGAAAAATATTTTCAAAAGAGTATTGCTATTTGTATCTGAAAGCATCGTAATGTAACATGTTCTTCTTCACTGTTATTATTTCTGAGGAACTTTATTAAATGCTATTTATCTTGTGCACATGAATATGTACCCCAAAATTTTGAAAAATAAAATCATGAACAGAGAAGAGAAAAAATAATGAATTGAAAGTTATCAGGAAAGTCTTTAGGTAGAATATAAGGCTTAAGGACTGTGTTTGATAGATTAGACTGTACAAAGAAAATGAAAGAATAAGGAAGATATATATCTTTCTGAAAACTCTGATTTGATAGTCCATCATAGTACATTTCAAGTATATTGCTTATATGTCAATATTGTCTATTTTTATGTAATAAAAGAATTGTCAATGATCTCTATTACTCTTATTTGGTATTTCAAAGTTTCTAAAAGGTTGAAGTTTTGTTTATTCCATAGGGTATAAAACATTTACTGTGTTATAAATTCTCATCTAGATTTTCACACTAATAATGATACTTATTTGGTATTCAAAGCTTATTTGGTATTCAAAGCTTATTTGGTGTTTCAAAGCTTCTAGAAGGTTGAAGTTTTGTTTATTCCATAGGGCATGAAACATTTATTGTGTTATAAATTATCATCTAGATTTTCACCCTCATAATGATACTTACTCTGTTTAAAGTCGATGTTAAGGCAAAACTATAATGCTAAATACATTTTCTGAACACAGATTCCAAACTCCATTGATTATCTCATAGAAGAAAATCTCAGTACTCATGAGAACACTAGAGAAGAAATAGAAAGACACTCTATTTATGGATATTTTAGTAAGTTTTCGAAAGACATAAAAATTTGAAAGATTTCAAAAAATCCGAGAAATCAGGCAACATATGATTTTGAGTTGCATTTAAATTTCAGTTATTCAATTTTAGGTTTAACTTTTTCTGGTTGTTTTTTTCACTGTATATCAGCCCATATCTTAGTATTTTCATATCTGAGCTTTATATTTATGTATTTTTTAAAATATTAAATTAACATATTCACAATGAACAGTTTTTAAATTAAATTTATATTTGCTTGCATACACATGCATTTGTGTTGTAGGACAGATTTATAGACTTGAAGAAATCAGATTACATATAAAGTTAAAACAAGTAGTAATTTATGTAGACATGTCAATTAAAAACATTTCTTTTGTTGAGCTTTTATAATTAAGAGTGAATTCCCTTCTATTAACAATAAAATCAAGTTTAGTTTTCAAAATTATAGCTATATTTTTTCATGAATTATAGTAACGTAAGATATGGGTTGTTTAGTATGAGTTCATCCTAAATGTCATTCAATCAGATCTAATTGCCAAATATTTCTTCTTCATTCAAAATTATCTTCTAAAAAGTACTTAAAATATATAAATTTCAATATTTTCTTGTATTATTTATGAGCATTAATGGACTAATATTAATTCTAATCAGCTAACAGCAATATATATTTAGCACAAATCAAATGAATTTGAAAAAGCAAATACAGATGTAATCTCTAACTTAAAAGTAATTACATCATTCTTATGATTTACCATATGATTAATGAAACTCAAGAAACACACGAATATTTTTATTTGAACATTACTATATCAATATTAATTATCAACTGCAATTAAAAACCTGCCTGATTAATATTTGCAGTTATTACTTGTATAGATTCTTTTGATATTTTCTTCTGTATATCACAGCACACTTAATTCCTACACTTTTATTCTATTGTGTTATTTTAATTGTTATAGATATATTTAGATTTACTTGGAAGCAACACAACACCATAAAATAATTAAAAATCTGTAAAGTATTGATTATTTTTCTAGCACTACTAGATCATTTAAAAAGTTGCAATTATATGTTTGGTCAATTTAGTGTCTTACATATAATAAATATAGACATACATATTGACATATAAACAGGAGGGCTTATGGTAATATGTATGTTTCCATAATATAATAAAAATTTTAATAATACTTAAAAGTACTACACTATGCACTAATTATGTACAATACAATTTACTCTGTGCTAAACAGTTCAATTTTCTCACTTGTTAAATTGTTAAATAATATTCTTATTTCCAATTAATGTTAATATACTGCCACATTTTTTTTCCATTTATATTTTGGAAATGTATCTATGTTGATAGTGGTAGTTTAAATTTGATTATTTAAAATATACATAGCATTTCATTTTAAAAATTTATCAATTTTATTTGCTTTGTCTTATTGACCCCTGTGCATTTTGATATTCTTCTCCTTTAGAAATTATGCAATAAATATTTTTAAACATGGATAATAATTCCCTCACACAAGTTTCTCTATGATTTATATTCAGAAGTGAGATTCTGTGGTTTAGGTTATTGGTGTATTTTTGAATATTGGGGAAAAAACTATCCAATCTGTTATTTTTTTATACATATACCTTCGTTATAAAAGTATTGTGTATATTTCAAGTACAGCACATGATGTTTATATATACATATGTATTGTAAGATAATTACTACAGGAAAGCAAATTAACATATCCATCGTCTTTTGTAGCTACTGCTTTTTTCTTTGTAAGTGATAAGAGCACCTAAAATCTATTTCCTAGGCAATATTTTCATAAGCAACTAAGGACTATTAACTATAGTTCTTCTGCAGTACATTGGCTCTGTAGACTTACTCATCCTACTAACTCTAAGTTTGTTTTTTTGACCTACATTTCTCCTTTTCATGCTTCTCCCTGTGCCTAGAAACTACCATTCTGCTGTTTCTACATATTTGATTTTTTTTTAGATGTCACATACAAGTGAGATCATCCAGTATTTTTCTTTCTGTGTCTTACTTATTTCACTTAGAATAATGTCTAAAGGTTCTTTCAGGTTTTGTAAACAATAGTATTTCTTTTCTTATAAGGCTAATACTGATTGTATATCAAAATCACAATTTCTTTATGCATGCATCCATTGATGACCAATTAGGTTTCCATAAAGTATTGATTATTTTGCTGTTATCACTGGCTATTGTGAATAATATTGCAGTGAACATGCTAGTGCAAATATCTCTATGAAGTGCTGATTTAATTTCCTTTGGCTGTATACCCAGCAGAAGCATTGTTGGGTTATATGGCAGCTCCATTTATAACTTCTTGAGGAACCTCCATACTGTTTTTTGTAATGACTGAACTTACTTACAATTTCAACAGTGTCCAAGTGTTCCCTTTCCTCCACTCCCTTACCAACACTTATTATCTTTTGTTTCTTTCATAGTAGCCATTTTAATAGTTGTGAGGTGGTATCTCATTGTGGTTTTAATTTGCATTTCTCTGATGATTAGTGCTGTTGAGCAGGTTTTCATATATCTGTTGGTCATTTGTATATCTCCTTTGCAAAAATGTCTTTTCAGTTTCTTTGGCCATTTTTTAGTTTGGGTTATTATATTTGTGCTATTGAGTTATATGAGTTATGAGCATATTTTGGATGTTAACCCCTTATCAGAGATATAGTTTGCAAATATTTTCTTCCAATCCATAGGCTGCGTTTCCATTTTCATGATTGTTTTCTCTGCTGTGTATAAACTGTTTTTACTTACATTCCCACACAGTATAAGTTTTAATTATCAAAAATATTTCTCATACTCAAAGAAAATTTGAGGAAAATTTCAATTATGCCTACATGTAAAAACCCTAGATTAATATTTCTAAACTGAATCCCTTTAATCTTGCATACTCTCTTTATATTGAAGCAAAAATTAGACTGAACTAAAATTCATAAAACAGTATTATTTATTTCCTTCATAACATTATAGATATTGCTTCTCTGAATTCTGGTATTTAGTGTTGCTATGGAGAAATATGGGATTAAGCTACTAACACTTTTGTTCCCTCCCTCCATCAGTGATAGAAACTTGGGCTGAAGATAGGCTTTCTGTATTGTAATATTTGCATCTTTTTTACAAAACTTCCTTTCGCTGATTGTTTTCCACTTTATTTTTTTTTTTCTCTCTCTCTCTTAGAATTATTAATTTTGTGCATGCTGGAACTCCTTTGTTTGCATTCTAGTTCTACAATCTTGTTTTTATTTTTATTCATATCTTCTGGTCTTTCTCCAATATTTACCATGGTTTTCAATAGATATTTTGCATATTAAGTTGGTTTCTTTTGGCTTTCAATGTTATGCTAACATGCACACTAATAATCTTTTTATTTTTCTCTTTTATTTCTTTACTAAGCTCTGTCAACTTGTATATTTTTTCTTTAAAAGCAAGCCTCATCATTAAGCCATGTTACATGGTGCTGCTCACAGGAAAGCACTAGATCACTTTGTTTTTCCTGGATGTCTCTGCATGGCCTTTTTTTTTTTTTTTTTTTTTTTTAATTTAAATTTTTGGCTGGCATGCTAGGATGACAGAAACCATGTTTAAGCATGGTGTATGTTTTTGCTTTGTCTTCTTTTCTCTATCATGTCATATTTTATAATCTGTCCGGAATCAGAAGACACACCATTCTAATCAGTGGAATTGAAGATGGACTTTCTATGACTAATGATGATTTCTAAAAATATGTGCATCTTGTTGTTTTTGCATTATTTTCATTTTTGTGCACTTTGTTTTGTTTTTACCCATCTTTTTATATTTTATTGTAACTATCTCAGGATTTGGCAAATATCTCTAGAGCTTAGAGTCTCTTTAGCTGTTTATATATTTTAGGGATGTTTTTCTTTTAGACTTTTTGTGTCTTTTTTATGAGTTTCAAGAGAGATAGATAAAGTAAACATTATTTTAGACAACTATGTTTCATAGAAGTTTCAAATACCAACTTTGAAAATATGTCTTTCCTAAATCCTCACAGTAAGATAGTAGCCTGTAATAAAGCAATGAAGGGAAAATTAATTATATATGCAGATGTGTGCATGCATGCACACACATGAAACAAGTGCTATCATACAGTGGCTGCATGCAGTAACATTAGTACTTTCAAGATGGAAAGTTCTAATCAAGTTTAATGCCATCGTATATCTTATTAACAAAATAAGTTACGATGTGTGGTTGATGCGTTAAAGCTGTCACTAAAGTCATTAAATGAAGTAAGAATTAAACATAAAACATTCAATCAGAAAATACATGCAGCCATCAATTTTGAAGCTATGTGCTTATGCATTTACTTTCCATTTTCAATAGCAAAAGCTATATGTGACTGTTACTTGCTCTTACTTCCACACATCCACAAAGGTAAACAAGTATAAATTACTCTTACTTCAAGAGGAGTAGGCAAATTTATTTCAGGTATTTCAAACTTGGCATATTAGTTTTACATAGTTGAACCATATAAATCAGGAGATATAGTTACTGTAGCATTCCAGATTCAAGTGTATATACATATCCTCATACCAAAAAAATAATTAACCTCTCTTTAACTACTTTGGCATATCTACTTTATTTCCTAAATCTCTCTGTTCTCTCTGTATTTTTAATAATCAATATCTAGCTTATAGACTATTATTTTAAATGCGATGAACTCAATTACCTTATCACATTGTCCATACAACATACCTATCTAGGTCAAGGGCAGTGGCTCATACCTGTAATCCCATTGCTTTAGGAGGCCAAGGTGGGAGGATGACATGAGGCCAGTAATTCAAGACCAGCCTGAGTAACACAGCAAGACTCCAAGACTCCATCTCTACAAAAGAAAAATAAAATAAAATAAAATAAAATAAAATAAAATAATATTAGCTGGACTTGGTGGTGTGCACCTGTAGTCTCAGTTACTAGGGAGGCTGAGGCTGGAGGTCTTGAGTACAGGAATTCAAGGTTACAGGGAGCCACTGCACTTCAGTCTGGCAGACAAGAGTGAGATCTTATCTTACACACTCACAAAACAAAAAATAATCAAACAAACAAACAAACAAAAATCTTAAAAATACTTATAGAATGCAAGTCTACCTTGTTAGAGGATATTTGATTATGCAGATTGGTTCTTTTTTAAATTCATGACCACTAAATTCAACAGACTCTGAATGATGTTCCAGATCCCTTATTTTCCCTTCCTTCCTTTTCTTTATTTGCTTTTCCTTCCCTCCTTCTCCCCCCACTTCTGTCCTTCCTCTCTCTCTCCTTCTTTGCTTCCTTCCTTTCCTTTTCTTTACTATGATTATTTCAAAACATCTCCCATATTCACCTGAAACTCCCCTTTGAGAAAATAACTCATTCTTTACTCCAAAATAAATGATGAGCAATAACATAGTAATCCCCTCAAATTCTACCTCTGAGCAAGACATTTACTTGTGCATGCACATGTGTTATTTTTATTTATTGCAATATATAATATTATTCTCTTTCTTGTCAGACAATTTTTTTTATCTCTAGGTTGTAATTTTCATCTTTGGTTTCTTCTCAGGAACCTCACTTTGACAATGATTCCTTTCTTCTCTGTGCCTTAGTCTCATGCTTTCTAATGACTCATTGTGATACGCTTTTACACAGGCTCCAATCTATTTCAAAAAAAAAAAAAAAAAATACACACACACACACACACACACACACAAACCAAAAACATCCCCATGAAAACTCCTGTGCTATGGAGATACTTACACATGTATAAATTTTCTCAGAACTATCCATTTATTTGTGTCACAGGCAGGTCAGTATCTACATTTGTAAAACAGAAATAGTTGATATACTTTTTTAAATCTAGTCCTGCGCTACTCCTTCTTTTATATTCCCTGTCTTAGTGAAAGTCATGATCATCCAGACAAATGGGTAAAGAGATAGAATGTCATTTGGTATGATATATACATATATTATAACATTACATATAAGTATGAGGTGATAATTTTTGGAGTTGAAGGGATGAATTTTAGGTTAAAAAGAAATATATCAAATAAGAAAAAAAATTACCAGGCTATTTATAAAATAGGATATTTTCCCATGCACAAGTTCTTTTACAATTAAATATATTATAAATGTAAAGGCTGAAGACATTTTTCTCTGTGAAGAATTATTTGCATATGTAATTTAAAAATATTATAAATTATATTTAAATTTGAATAATATATATGGTATTTTATATATAATTTTAAAATTCTAGAGTTTACTTATTATTATTTTTCTATATTGTATAACGTGGGAAAATGGCAAGGAAAAAGGTAGCAAAAAGTAAAACAAGCAAAAATGTTAGTTTACAGCAAATACAAACTCTTAGATTTGTAAAAAATTCCAAATTCAACTATGGACAGCATATGAAAAATATAAGCTTATTCATCTACTTTGTAACATAGGAATTTATACATGTCAATCTTAAAAATATGCTTATAGAGGAAAAGCATAACTTTCTTTTGGGGTTGATTATTCTTTAAACAGTATACTCTAGATGAATATTCCTCATTCTTATGGTTCTCCTATTGTTAAAAGAGTGGTGTTGAAATTACCCATAGAAAATGTGCTGAGTTAACAAATTGATCAGTATGCAAAAGAAAAAGTATTAAAAGGATTTGACAGAGTATGGGGAGCAATATGCCTTTTTTTTTAAGCACTAAGTAACTTTAATAAATCTGAGTAAAAATTTAAGACATGAGGCTAGCTTGCAACTGGGTAAGTGATCAATTTAAAAATCAACTCAAATTTGATATAGTCAATACTGACAGCACCAACCTAAAACAGCTGTCTCACTGCTGATGAAATAAACAAATTAATGTTGTTTCCAATGCAAAGCAATTCATTATTTCCAGAAGACTTTGAAATAAATGTTTGAAGCTGCATATATTTTCAAAGTAAGGGAGTTTAAAAAGGAACTCACAAATAACACCAAGCCAACAAAAGTAATTTTGCCTTTAGTGTATAGACATTCAGAGGCCTGTGTTTTTTGTTCATTGCTTTGCTTGAGTGTTTAGGATAATACATTGATTACCATCATACATAGGCCTTGCATTTCTAAACACAATCAAAATGCTAAAAGCTTCTAGAAAAGCAGGCAATGAAAATTTAGATAGTCCATAAGTTAGAGTCAACCAGACCTTATTGACTGTTTTACTATGTATAGGAAAATAAAAATGAATTAAACTCATTTCTTGCCTTGAATAATGTAATGACAGAAGACATATGTTCCCAATAATGACAATAATAAGTAACAGTTGTACATAGCAATTGGCTTGATGGACAGAAAACAGTTTCTTAGGGGAAAAATGAGAAAAAATACATTTGAGAAAAATGAGAATATTGGAAAAACATGCAAAGTTGTATAGACATGATTGAATATGGCATATTTAGGAAATATTAAATAGTTATGGGTGACCAAGGGGCAGGGTGTGACCATTCTGACAGAAAAGACTCTAAAATAGTTGAGAAAACTCACAAAGACAGTTGTACAACTTCACTCCATAGGGAATCATGAGATAGACTATAAAAACGATCCAGTTTTTATTTTAGAGAAATAACAACAGTGAGGATTATTTGGAGAGTCAGGCTATATAGACAGGCAGATTATTATGAATAGACAAGACAAAAAATCCTAAGGATTTTTACTAATTCTCAGGGTTTTGAGTTAGAAAGAAAAAGAGATTTTTAACAAATATTAAAGGTACTTCTCCTGTTGTTGATATACTTGTTTTGTGCTTTCTGCATGCTGCATTTAAACCACTAAAAAATGTAGACTGAAACAAACTTAAATGAAAAATATTCTTTAAGTCATATATCATAAAGGTTCTTTCAAACAAACTGCCCTTTACGTGTATCAGCCATTGAGGCAGATGTGTCATTGGTGTAAATTAATTTTGTAAACTGTTTTTATTTGACTTAATTCCTTGTAAATATTTATATAAAAGTAAATATTTCACAGACAGCAGTGCTTTTTCTCAAGTTTGCTTTATCTGGGCATCAGAATCTTATATGAAGTTGTAGCAAAATAAAGAGGTTACAGCTGGTCTGGAGATCCATCTATCTGCCATGGCCGATGAAGGCTAGTCCCTACAGTGGTTAGGTGTTAACAGGATTTGCAGCACATAATTGAACACTCACCAAAATGTGAGAATGATTTCCAATTTGCTCTCAGTCAAGTGAAGCAGATTTATGTGAAACAAATTATTTGAGATTCTTGTTAGATAAATTTTCAATTTTTCCTCATTACAACGCCACTACACCCAAGAGAATAGTTTCTATTTTAGCCAGTTTATATTTCTCTTTTTTATTTTTGCATAGTATTTTCATGCTCTTATATATTTCTCCATTTGTCTGCTCTGGGCTCTCATTTCCAATATTAAAGCCTTCTTTGTTCTTCATAGGAAATATTCATGTTCCATTGTTGTCCTTGCATAAAGTGTAGGAATCCAATCTTTATCAAAGGTTGTGCTTTCTTGTATTTTCTGCCATATATTTTCTTTGTTAGTCAAGAACTACTTTTACTTCCTCTCCATTCCCACTCTCCCTCCCTATGGAGATCCAGACTTTTTATGCCCAGTGTCCATCTGCCATTCTATCAGATGTGCTCATGACACTGGCTTCTAAGACTAGTGAGGACTACAGTTAATGTATTATTTGGCTTCTAATTTAGTATTAGGTGAAAATGGCTTTTGCATTACTTTAAAGCATCTAATCCATTGTAATTCCCATGAAACACTAAAAACATCCCTCTGGTCTTATAGCACCTTTTGTGGATTTGCTATTTAAGCATTCATATACTGTACAACATTTTGTGAGCTCTTTGCACATTGATGATAAAATAACACATGCCTCTGAAGAAGAATGACAAAACAACCTTAATTAGTACTATAACATACAATGTCAAGAAACCATATAATAGTAATGTGAAATATAACTGTTATTTCTATTGAGTGTCCAGACAAAGGCTTTAGGTCACTGAGAGTAAAGTTAAAGATACCTAAAAATAAGAGGATATTGAGATGTTGTTGGCTCTCTGTTTGGCTCACTTATTCAAAGTGACAGTAATTATGTCATGGTTTTACTTCCAATGTTTCTCTCTAATATGTTCAAATATGAAGATATATGATGACTCTTTAGTCACCATGATTTTTTTGGTCATAATTATGTGGACACATAACTTTGTTTGTTAACATGTGTGAAGGAAAATAAATCTTGAGGCCCCCAAATCACTAAGCTAAATGGAAAAGTCAAGCTGGGAACTGCTTAGGGCTAACCTGCCTCCAGTTCTATTCGCAGTCACCCCTCTGCTCACTGAGACAGATGCATAAATGATTGCTTCCTTTGGAAAGGCCAATCAGAAACTCAGAAGAATGCAGCCGTTCCTCTCTCACCTATCTGTGACCAGGAAGCCTCCCTGATTGCCTCCAGTCTTCCTGCCTTTGCTTCAGGTTTTCCTGCCTTTCCAGACTGAACCAATGTACTTCTTATATATATTGATTGATGTCTCATGTCTCCCTAAAATGTGTAAAACTAAGCTGAGCCCTGGCCACCTTGGATATGTGTTGTCAGGGATTCCTGAGACTTTGTCAAGGGTGCAAATCCTCAACCTTGGCAAAATAAACTTTCTTAATCAAGTTAAACCTGTCTCAAATTTTGAGGTTCACGCATGAGGAAAAATAAATATTTATATTCCAAATAATGCACTTTTAAAAATCAGCGTAGTGTGATATTACAAACTACTGCATAGGTGTTAAAAATAAAATGTTTTTTAATCTTACAGAATTTAGAATTTCAAGTGAAATATTATTAAATTTTATACTAAGAATATAAATATCAAGTAGAACATTATTTCTCTTAACATCTCTTAAATATGTAGACCTATATAAAGAACTACAGAATACATATAATATTTAACATATTTAAAGAGTGAAAAGTTTCTAATACTAATATTCTGGCCCATTTTGGAATATATCTTTCAGTTATACTTAATCACACATGAAAATTCCAAGTAACTTAAAAATAAGACTCTGGAGTCCAGTTCAACTAATGTATATTATTTTGATAGTGGTTTTTTTTTTTTTTTTTTTTTTTACTGGTGTAAATAAATATTACAATAACTTGCAGATCATAAGCAAAACGCATGAATAAAAAGACGTCCTTAATCTTTCTGATGACGATTGCTACAATAGCAAATCACATAGTGTCTAGATGGGGCCCATTAAATATTTGTAGAATATTTTAAAACTATTTTATGCATGAAGATGATAGGAGAGTTGTTATTTATGACCGAAATTTCACTATGACCTTGGAAAAGGGAAGTGCTATAAATATTTATTTTTAAATGTTATGATGATATTATCTAATTAAATGTTTGTCAAATTGCAGATCTAGACTCTTAGTGGATCATGGATTTAATGCTCTACTTTGTGACCAACATTTCAATATGAAATAGACTGGAATAAAATAGGAGACAGTGGACCAAAAAACAGTGTACATTTTTAATACATAGAAGAAATACACTTCATAAAATGTTTACTTGTTTTACATATTCTTTTTTTACTATTTAGCCAGTAAAAGCCAGTATGACCATACCGGTTGTTTATGTTTGACATTTATATAAATTGTTTAATACATGTATTGTGATGCTGGATTCCATTGCATAAGTAATGTTAAATGTCTTCAATACCAAACCTGGATATTATTTACATAATTTTAATGTTTATAGGTCACATATTCCTCTTACTGTTATTCATAATCAAAAATATTGGAGCTTGAGACTACAGTAAAATTTTCTATAATAATGGGAGGTGATAATGCAATTCGTTAAACACACTGCATTAACAAATGGCACCAGCTAACAATGTTAGTTTCTAGCAAAAAATAAAAGCAAAACTATTATAATATTTTTAAAACTACATTTTTCACTCTAAACATCTGTATGGCATACATTCTGGAGAATATTTAAGAATTAGAATATTATTCTTTTTTGTTAACTGGCATGCTTTCTTTTTATTCTTTTATTCCAGTGTGAGGTCAATCCAAAAACTTCACGGAGCTGAATGTTTCCATTTTCCAGTAATGCATAAGAAAATAAACTGTATGAATTATGAATAGATAAAAGTGAGTGGCCAAGAGTATTACCATCTTAAAGACTCCTGCATTCAAAGAGATGGTGAAATAGTTATAATTCAGGTCAGCATCCTAATGAAAATTATATCTATTCTAGAGAGGAATTGGATATTTCCAGCTACTGCATGTTTTTGCGTACAAGTAGAAAACCGAGAAATAATGTTCTTGCCATCAGAAAAAGCAGCCCTATGAACTTGTTCTATTCTACTCACAGTGTGTATAATAATCCCATTCCCTCCCACCCTGAAAAATACAAATTCTTGACTATATTTCACATTTATTATTTCATTTTCCCTTTAGAAATAGTTACCCCCAGGAGTTTTTTATTATCAAACTATAACCTTATCTGAGAAAGTTTTTATAAGGCTATATACATATATGTGTGTGTGTGTGTGTATAGTGTAAGGTTATGAATCTTTATTCTGAATGAAACGTGAGTGTATTTTAGAGGGGAGTTTTAATCAATTCTTAAATAAAGCGACAACTTTAAACTATAAGCCAATGTTGTTGCTTATTGCAAATGGCTTCTCAAATATATAGAAAAACTTTGAAAACGAAAGTGACTGTTCCACATTATGTAGCATGGATATGAAACACAGTGGGCTCTGGTAGATCTGACAGCCATGAAGGAAATATTATTCATTATGTATTGATATATATTGGATTAAAACTTTGCATGTGCCCTGGTCAATTAATAATAATATAGAATAGGGTGAACTATGAAATACATTGTGCTTTTCTAAAAGCTCTAATATGGAAAAAGACAAGCAGTTTGTCCTAATGAATGCATGTAATTGGTACACTTTATTATAAAACACTGGAACAGCATTTTTCAAGAGGCAGTTCTATTTGTAACTGGCTGTCTTCAGCATGTCATGGTGTAATAAATGTGCTGCTGACTAGAACTGCTGATTAGCATTTCTGGAATCCCAAGAAGTTAGTAAAAGCTGTTTGCCATTAAAGAAAGACCTTTTTAGCAGTCTTCAGAAAGAGAGCTATAGTCCAATGACCTATGGTTGTTATTCAGTGTAAGCAACTTCTGGAAGATTTCCTATAATCTATTTGGTGATATATGCATGTGATTAAAAAGAAAGAAAATACTAATGAGAAAATTGTGTTATATTGTTGTAATGTTATAATATTTCAGTATTTCTACATAAATATGTTTGAAATGTCTATTGCAAGGAGTAGCCTTCACTATGATTGTCTAAAACACATTATTATTATTTTTGCATTTTGTTTTTGCTTCTCAATAACTCAGAGTCAACAATAAATTTAAATAAAACACGACTGAAAAGTAAAATGAATAAGAACTTGATATTAATAGAGTGGAGAATGGCAAGTGAGGCCAAATCAAAATTCTCTTAATAGAAAATTTGAGTGACTCACTAAAAGAAAAATGTCATTCATTTTTTTTCTAACAGAAAATATAATACAATGCAAAATTATTGAAACATCGGGTAGCTATTAAATCCTGAAAATATTAAAACTATGCATTTAATAATCATTTTTAGGATTCATAATGGGAGCAAAGACACAAACCACATGCTGCTAAATAATAATTTTCAGTGCTTTCAGCCTGTTAGTATATTGTTACTCTTAATTTTTTCTAATAATTATTTCTAAGAGTTGAGTCTCATAATTCACCTATTTTTAACTTCAATTTATACAAAATAGTTTTACATAGCTGGATCCCCTCAAGTTTTTGAAATTAAAGTATGTAAGTATTTTTATATTACAAAAGGAAGTTATTTTTAACAACAGTCTTCTGAGTTGAAAACCATGATAACTTAAAATACAATGCATATAGTCAGTGGACAGAAACGATAAAATGAATTCTTGATGAATAGTATATTGTAACAGACAAAAGATATTTTTACATAGTTAAAAAAGGGGAAGGGAGAAGGGGAGAATATATTGGCTTGGAGACTAAAAGGAGGGGAAAAAGACAAAGCATTGGAATATAATTAACTACAAACTGACTCGCAAGCTTCCAAAACTCTTGCTGCAACTATTGTCTTTTATTCTTTTTGCTTCACTCCCTCCCACTGTAGTCCAATTTTCTATAAAATCACCTCCTTCTCCTAAGAATCATGTGTTATCTATTGTTGGCTCCCAATTTTAAAATCAAGATTTAAGAAATAATGGGACATATTTAGCAGGTGCTTACAGATAGAATAACCAACTTGTATAAAATAAGATCAAGTGGTGAAATATTTTATTAATATGGGTGAGTTCTATAAAAAGAAGTGCATGCGAGTAACATCAGAGAAGATGACAAAATGGGAAGTGCCAGGAATCTGTCTCTCCACCTAGACGTTAATTAAACTGGCAGAAACCATCTGAGGTGATTGTTTTGGAATTCTGAAGTCTACTTGAATGCTTGCAAATTCCAAGTGAAAACTTAGCTGTAAAATTACCGCTAATATCAATAAATATCAGCGTGGTAATAACCATCCATCCTCCATTCCTTAGTACTGAGTCAGACAGATGTGGGGCCACAACCCACAGGGACAGCTGAAGGAGCTAGGGAAGGCAATAAGAAGCTTATCCTCCAACCTGGGATTCTGTAATCTAGTTCTGCTAGTGATTAAAGAAGAAGTAAGAGCACAGAAGATGGCTGACATTGTTTCAACACTCACTGGCTGAGCAGCTTCTAGGGAAATTAAAGGGACTGAACTTTTCTTTTTGAACCTTCAAAAACAATGGCACATAGAATAAAAATTGAAAAGTGATGAACTTTTCCCTGCATAGATGCGCAAAGAAAGACACAAATTCAGAAATAAATCTGAGAATGTTTTCTTTGCCATGCAGAAGATTTTAGTTTAACGTAATTCCACTTGCCGATTTTTGCTTTTGTTGCCTGTGCTTTTGGGTCATATCCAAAACATTATTGCCAAAATCAATATAAAGGAACTTTTCCCTTATGTTTTCTTCTAGGAATATAGTGGTTTCAGGTGTTATGTTTAAGTCTTTAATTCATTTTGAGTAGATTTTTGTGTATAGTATAAGATAAGGGGACAATATTATTCATTTGCATGTGAATATCCAGTATGTACAGCTTTTCATATGTCTATCATGTATCAAAAAGCCATTTTATAATCACCTAAGAAGTAATTTTCAATAAGATTATCAGTAAGTTTTTATTAGAAACATTGGAAGGCAGAAGGCAGTGGGCTGATATATTTCAAGTATTGAATTAAAAAAAAAAAAAAATGAAAGTAAACTAAGAATTTAACATCCAGCAAAAATGTCCTTAAAATATTGTGGAAATGTTACAATATTCCCAGACAAACAAAGGCTGAGGGTGCTAGTTACCTAAACATTAACTCAAAGCTTAGTTATGAATAAATAAGAACTCTGGTAAAGGAAAATACATAAGAAGTAATAAAAGCTGGAATTGTAAGTTTGGTTTGTAACTCCATTATTTTCCCTACATAATTTAAAAGGGAAATGAATAAAAACAATTATTAATCTATGCTGTTGTGTACACAATGCAAAAATATAGAATCTGTGAAATCAGAACAGGGAAGAGATGTATCTTTTGTGTATCTTCATTGAGCTTCATAAAAACCCATTCTTGTATAGCACTTATGATGTGATAACAGAGCAGGAGAGGGGTGCAGAACTTCCTAAGAACAGTTTTTCTATAACATTTGTGATAGTTACTTTTATGTGTCAACTTTACTGAGTTAAGAGATGTCCAGAGAGCTAGTCCAGATAGCTAAGAGATGTCCATATAGCTAGTAAAACATTATTTTGGGGAATATCTTTGAAGGTATTTTCAAGAGAGTTCACCATTAAATTTGTAAGCCGAGTACAATCTATTCAGAGATAAGGAAGGGAAACTGTTACATTTTCTTGAGCTAGAACATTCATCTTGTCCTGCCCTTGGACATTGGCAACCATAGTTCTCAAGTCACACTAGAAGTTTTATCATTAGCCCTCCAATTCTTAAGTATTTGGGTTTGGACTGGGACTTACATCATTGGCTCCTCTGACCCTCAGGCCTTTGAATTTGGACTCAGTTACCCCTCTGGCTTTCCTGGTTCTAGCTTATAAACAGCAGATTGTGGGACTTCTCAGACTCTATAATAATGTGAGTCAATTTCTGTAAAAAATTTCCTCTGTCTCTCTCTCTCTGTCTCTCTCTTTGTGTGTGTGTGTTTGTGTGTGTGTGTGATAAGAGCAATAGAAACAAAATAGAGTTAAGTTGAATATACTAATTTAAGAAAAAATTGACTTTACATTTAAAAAGACTAAAAGAAACAAAGGACATTGTGTATTAATAAAAGATTCAATACCTTCAGGAGATATAATGATTATAAACAGTTACACACCCAACCACAAATTATCAAAATGTGTGATACAAATGGTGACAGGACAAAAAGGGAGAACTAAAGAACTCTATAATAATGGTTGGAGACTTTCAAGCCCTTCCTATCCTACTATTCAATAATGGATAGATGAGCAAAGCAGAAAAGTAAGTAAATGAAGGATGTATACAAAACAATAAATAATCCAACAAATAACATTAGAATATACATTATTCTCAAGTGTACATGAGGCATTCCTCAGGATATACCATACATTAGGCCACAACACATCTCAATAGACTTTAAAAGTTTTTAAAAGATACACAAAATATTTTTTTCCAACCACAACACAAGAAATCAATAACAAAACATTTAAAAATTCACAAATATGTGGAAATTAACAGACTGTGAAACAACTAATGCATCAAAGAATAAATTACATAGGAAATCAGAAAATACTCTGATATGGCTAAAAAGGAAAAGAAAACCTACCCAAACTTATGTAAAGTACAAAAAATCAATGTTGAGAAGGAAATTTATAGCACTAAACGCCTACATTTGAAAAAATCTAAAAGTAATAACCTAACTTAACAAGTTAAATAACTAGAAGAATAACACCAAAACAAAGACAAAACAAGCTGTAGAAAGTTAATAATAAGGATTAAAATGGAAATAAACAAATAAAGAATTAAAACAATAAAGAGAATCAATAAAACTGAAAATTTATTCTTGGAGAACAACTACAAAATTGACAATCTTCTAGTTACCCTAACAAATGAAAAGGGTGAGAAGACTCACATAAGTAAAACCAAAAGTGAAAGTGTGGAATTTGTTACAGAGATAAAATTATTATAAGAGCATAGTACAAGTGACCGTACACCAATAAATTAGATAACCTGGAAGACATAGACAATTTCCTTGAAATACACACATTACTGAAACCGAGGAAGTAACAGAAAATCTCACCTAAACTATAATAATCAAAGAAATTAAATCATCAATAAAAAACCTGAAGAAATTTCCTGGATGATGTGCATTCACAAATAAAAGCTACCTAATATTTAAAGAATTACCATTAATCCTTCTCAATCTTTTGCAGAAGAATAAAAAGAAGTTGATATTCATCCGAAGTTGGCAGAAAGGAAAGAAAGAGAAAGAAGGAAGGAAAGAGGGAAGGAAGGAGGGAGGGAAGGAAGGAAGGAAGGAAGGAAGGAAGGAAGGAAGGAAGAGAAAGATTCCTAATTCATTCTATGAAGACAGCATCATCTCATGCCAAAGCCAGATAAAGAGTTGAGAGAGAAAGAAAAAGAGAGAGGGAAGGAAGGAAGGAAAGGAAAGGAAAGAAGGGAAGGAAGGAAAGGAACAAGGAAAGGAAGGAAGGAAGATAACAAAAAAGGGATGAAAAAAGGTAAACTTATAAGCTTCAACAAAATATTAGAAAAGTGAATCCAAACACATACCAAAAAATTATTCTCCATGACCAACAGGGATTTATCTCAGGAATGCAAGGATAGTTGAATGTAAGAGACTCAATCAATGCTGCATAACATATTAGCAGAACCACCACCAACAACAAAAAAGCATAATCATCTCAATTGACACATGTTTTTGAAAATTCTACTGCTCTGTCATAATTTTTTTTAAAAAAAGCTACTCACGAAACTCAGAGTAGAAGGAAGTTTCTCAACTTAATAACTTAATAAAGAGTATTTATTAAAAAAAAAAAAAACAGCTAACATTATACCTAATGGTGGAAAACTAGAAGATTTCCCCCTAAGATCAGTAATAAGGCAAAGAGGGTGACTTTTGGTGCTCCTATTCGTCCTATTCATCACTGTACTGGAAGTTTTACCTAGAGCTATTTAATAAGAAAAATGAAATAAAATACATCTAAATTGGAAAGTAAGAGGTAAAACTATCTCTATTTACAGATGGCATGAACCCAAAGAATCCATAAAAAGCTGCTATTATTTATAAACAAATTCAGTAAGGTTGCAGGGTACAAAATTGACATAGAAAAATGAGAGTTTTTTTGTACTATAGCAATAAATAGTCTGAAAAGGGAATTATAAAATCAATTCCATGCACAATAGCATTTAAACTAATTAAATACTTAGGAATAAAGCTATCCAACGAGGTGAAAGTCTTTCACACTGAAAACTATTACTAACTAGACCATTACTTTTAATGGCAAAAACCACTGCACCAACCTATACAAAATATTGCAGAAAGAAATAAGATAAGACTTAAGTAAAAAAATAAATAAATAAATAAAAAGATCCCTTATTCATACATAAGAACACTTAGCATTGTTAAAGTGTCAATACTATAGAAATTGATCACCAGATTCAACTCAATTCCTGTAAATGTGGTATTTTTCCAAAAAATGGGAAAGCCTAATCTTAAATTGATGTGGAAAGTTAAGAAGCCCCAAATCATCAAAATTATCTTGAAAAAGACTAATAAATTTGGAGGACTCACACTTCCCAACTTTGAAACTTACCACAAATCTATAGTGATTAAATCAGTGTAGTACTAGCATAAGAAACAACAATAGAATAAAATAGAGAGTTCAAAACTAAAACCTCAACTATATTGCTAATTGATTTTTGACAAGGGTGCCAAGACCACTTAACAAGGAAAGGACTGTCTTTTCAAGAAATGGTGATGGAAAAACTGGATATCTACCTGCAAATGAAGGAAAAGCTGAATACTTACCTTACGTCTTATACAAATACCAGCTTAAAATGAATAAAATAGCTAAATTTTAGAGCTAAAACTACGAGGTCCTTGGAATAAAACGTTAAGGAATATCTTTATGACTTTGGATTTGGCAACAATATCATAGCCATGGCACCAAAAGCCCAGGAAACGACAACAACAACAAAAACAAAAACTGGATAAACTGTAGTTCATTCAAATTAAAAACTTTTGTGCATCAAAACATGTGATCAAGAAAGTGAAGAGATAGCTTACAAAATGGAACAAAATAATTTCAAGTCATGTAATTGATAATAGATTAACATCCAGAATACATAAAGAACTCCAACAAC
Organism: Piliocolobus tephrosceles; assembly: GCF_002776525.5. Classification (NCBI taxonomy): domain Eukaryota; kingdom Metazoa; phylum Chordata; class Mammalia; order Primates; family Cercopithecidae; genus Piliocolobus; species Piliocolobus tephrosceles. The sequence goes on from NC_045436.1 coordinate 55,728,646, forward strand.
TTAACAGTAACAACAATAAATAAATAAATAGGCAAAATATTTGAATATACATTTCTACAATTAAGATGTACAAATGGCCACTAAACACTTATATGTATATAAATGCTATAAAATTGTATATATATATATATACAAACACACACACACATGCATATGGAAATATGCTCAATGTTTTTAGTCATTGAAGAAAATGTAAATCAAAACCACAATGAGCTACCACTTTATACCTACCAAGATGTGTATAATTAAAAAAAAGAGGGGGAGAAATAACAAATCTTGTTGAAGACGTTGAGAAATTAGATGCTTTGTGCATTGCTGGTTGCTGGTAGAAATGTAAAATGCTGCTGCTGCTGTGGAAAACAGTTTGGTAGTTTCTCAAAAGGCTAAACAGAACTACCATATGACCCAGCAATTCAACTCCTATATATCCCAAATAACTAAAAGCAGGGACTAAAACAGACATTCGTAAATCAATATTCATGGGAAAATTATTCACAATAGTGAAAAGTTGGAAACAACTCGTCTGTTAATAGGTAAATAGATAATAAAATGTGACATACGCATGCAATGGAATAATACTCAGCCATGAAAATGAAATGAAATTTTGATATAAGCTACAATAGGAATAGGCATTGAAAACATTATGCTTAGTGTAATAAGCCAGATGAATACAGAAGAACAAATATTGTACAATTTTACTTATATGAGGTACGAAAATCAGCAAAACCACAGAGATAAGATACCTCATATCTTAATATAAGAAGGATAGCAATTTTAGCCATTCTAATAAGATAAATGGTATCTTATAGCGGTTTTAATTAATATTTCTCTTCTAATGAATGAATATTGAGCATCGTTTTCCATGCTTCTATATATATTCCTTGGTGAATGACAGAGCAGAAGCACTGTCATCTTGGACAAACACCGCCACTTTAAGTTGCAGCTCCCTTTCTAGCCTCATGCATTTCAAGGAAATCACTTCTCTTCTAACTACAAACAGCCAGAAAGAGCAGACAGTAAAATACAAATAAGACAGCTCGGGCACAGAGGGAGGTGGAGGGAAAGTCTCCTGGGTAATTGCTAAACTTCACCCTCATACAATGGCCCCCAGTAAAACAGTAGGCCCTAATAAGCATATTCCTTTCCCTTCAGGTGCAGTAAGATAAGGAAGCTAAAAGCAGACCCAGGGAATATGCCTGCAGCTGCAGAAAGATGTATGGGAACAGACACACAACTCTCCCTCCCAGATAAGCACAACAAACAGACACAGAAGCAGTCCAAGCCTCTAATAAACTCTCCCACCCTGAATCCTTAAAAAACTCTTAATCTGTAAGGGAGTGTGGCTCTAACCAAACTCAGCCAGCCACCCCTTTCAGGTTTATTTAAAATAAACCTATCCCTGTTGACTGTCTAGCTGTCCTTCGTGTTTCCTCTTTAATTCTTACAGTGAAGTCTCTTCAAATTTGGTGAAATGTCTATCCAAACCTTTTTCTCATGTTTTTATTGTGTTATTTGTTTCCTTATTGAGTTCTGAGAGTTTATATATTCTAAATAGGAGCTTCATCAGATATAGGATTTGGAAATATCTTCTGCCAGTCTGTGGTTTATCTTTCTGTGCTGTTAACAATGTCTTTTGAAGAGCAGAAGTTTTTAAGTTTGATAAACTGTTATTAACTTGATATTTTATGAACTGTGCTTTCTATCGGTGTTGCATCCAAACAATCTTTGCCTAAACCAAGGTCACAAAGGTTTTCTCCTATGATTTCTTCTGTAAAATTTAGTTTTAACTTTTGCCTTTAGTTCTATGATCCATTTAGAAGCTTTTTGTTTGTTTTTTTGTTTGTTTGTTTTTGAGACAGAGTCTTCCTCTGTCACCCAGGCTGCTGTGCAGTGGTGCGGTCTTGGCTCACTGGGGCCTCCGCCTCCCGGGTTCAAGAGATTCTCATGCCTCTGCCTCGCAAGTAGCTGAGATTGCAGGTGGGTACCACCATGCCTGGCTAAATTTTTGTATGTTTAGCAGAGATGGGGTTTTTCCATGTTGGCGAGGCTGGTCTTGAACTCCTGGCCTCAAATGATCTTCCTATCTCAACCTCCCAAAGTGTTTGGATTACAGGCTTGAACCACCATGCACAGCCCATCTTGAATTGCTTTTTGTATGTGGTGTGAGGTGTGGATCCAAGTTCATTGCTTTAAGACTGTCTTTTCTCTATTGAATTGCCTTTGTACCTTTGTCAGAAACAGATGGCCGTATAAGTATGTGTATATCTCTGGACTTTCTGTGCCATTCCATTGATCTATTTGTCTGTCTCTATGCCATTACCACACTGTCTTGATTCCCATGGCTTCACAATAAGTGTTGAAATCAGGCAATGTTAGCCCTTCATCTTCGTTTCCTTTGCCAAAGCTATTTTGACTGGTCTGTATAAATTTTAGAATCAGTGTGTCAATTTCTACAAAAATTCTTCTGGGCTATTGATTGGTATTTCAGTTAATTTATAAATCAATTTGGAGATAATTTTATTCCTAATCAGAGAGTTTTTTACTCATTAACAGTAAATCTTCTATACTTAGTCTCAGCAATGTTTGTAGTACTTTTCTGTGTACTTACATATCTTGGTATTTCATATGTTTTATGTTATCATAAATGTATATTTTGCTTCAATTTCTGACTGTTCATTGCTAGTATATAGAAATACAATTGATTTTTTATATTGATCTTGTATCTGCAACCTTGTTTAACTCCTTACTAACTCTTTTTAGTAAAATCCATTGGATTTTCTACACCGACAATTAGTCAACTACAAAGAAAAACAGTTTTATTTCTTCCTTTCCAAAAAAAAAAAAAAAAGAAAGATAAAAGATAACAACAGTTGTAAGGAGAGGGGAACGGGGAACTATTGTTTAATGGATACCAAGTTTCTATTGGGAATGATAAAAACGTTTTAGGGGTAGATAAGGGTCATGTTACACAACACTGTGAATATATTTGATGCTGTTAAACTGTACACTTATAATAGTTAAAATGATAAATATTATAGCATGTATAGTTTAACACAAGAATAAATAATTTTTTAAGTGTAGCAATGTTTTAGGACTCTGAGCAAGTGATTTATATAATTGCTTTGGTTTCTTTCTATTTTAAACTGTACACATTCAGTAATAAATATGGTTATTACACCAAAATAACACACGTACAACCAAGTGTCTATGTACACTTTAATCACTAAAAATTAATAAAGCACCTATTTTAGAAATGTCTCTCTCAGACAACAGAAATTATAGGCAAAGGCACTTGTTCAATATTTTTAAATTTTTGTTTCTAGTTGTGTAGATTATATCATAAATTAACTCAGATTGATGCCATCTGGGCCTTTTGTTCAGGAAAACAAACTCTCCTATATACATCACAAATACACACACACCACTGACACACACTGTAGTCAGGAGCTGTTTGAGTCCAAATACTCTTTGTTTTCCATTCATGGATCTCAGTTTCAGAAACCTTTTTTTTTTTTGAGATGGAGTCTCACTCTGTTGCCCAGGCTGGAGTGCAGTGGCGCAATCTTGGCTCACTGCAAGCTCCGCCTCCCGAGTTGACACCGTTCTCCTGTCTCAGCCTCCTAAGTAGCTGGTACTACAGTGTCCCATCACAATGCCCAGCTAATTTTTTTGTATTTTTAGTAGAGACATGGTATCACTGTGTTAGCCAGGATGGTCTCAATCTCCTGACCTCGTGATCTACCCACCTTGACCTCCCAAAGTTCTGGGATTATAGGCATGAGCCACCGCAGCCATCCTCAGTTTCAGAAACTTTATGTAATTCTCTTACAAAACAATAAGGAGGTTCTGATAAGAAAATGTGATAACTAAAAGCACTCCACTGACCGGAATATGAAAGTGGCCCAGTCATCCTTTGTAGGGAGACCCCCCCGAAACTATTGCTACGGAATGAAAGATGAAATGCTCCTGATTATTGTAAATACAAAATTGCATGCAGGATTGTGTAAAGACAATGCCAGGATGGACTGCCAGAATGAGCCAACAGCGCGTGATGTGCTTCCTCATGCAGACAGCCTAAGAACGGACGTGCAGTCAGGGAGGTTTCACACTGTCAAGATTCCTATCCTAGAAAAGCAGTTGTTCATAGCTCTGGGAATGGAATGCGACCCTTGTGGAGAGCCTATATATGGATGCATGGGGGTGCCTGTTCATATGGATAAGATGGGCTATAAACACCCTCATCTTGCCATGGCTCTTCTAGGCCTCTTTAGGGTTAAGATATACTCCTTTCTGAGAATTTCTGGTCTAACTGGTTGTCTAGCTTCATGTCCTATTTCTGTGGATTGTTTGCAACCAACTTTTGCTGCAACTGTTACTGCTGATTAATATCTTGCTAATCATAGGTTATGGAAAGACTCTGTTTCTGTTTTAAGGCTCTGTTAGAAATTACCGAAGCACACACTATATTGTTAATTCTTATCTCTATATACTGTATTTCTGCATACAGATGTTTTGTTAAAGAATTACTTAATTCCCATGTGACCATCTCACCTCATAATCAAATGACCTTAAAACCTTCCCTAACCTACCCCTGCCCTCACTAAACTTAATAATACATGCTATGTCCAGTACATTGGTGGCATCACAGGACCCAGCTTTCACTGTCTTGTGTGTGTCTATTATTTCTTAACCTGCCGATCTACCTGGGAACAAAGAAGGAGCCTCGTTGCATTGTGTGCTGCTGGCTAGATCCTGCAATAATCCTTTATTCTATCCTTAAAGTATGATATACAATACATATTCTAATTATATATTCTAGCTTTAGTTGATAGTAAAACTCAGTTTGATTCCACTATATATTAACTTATGGTTACCAAAACAAAAATGTAGGAGAAGGGAACGGTTTTATTTTTTGCAGGTCTTACTAATGTTTGAACTTTTCTGGAAGAAGTAGTAGTAATGATATAGCATGCATTTGGAAATAATAAACTTGTCATTTCGAGAATTTGTTTAGTTTGATTTTTAATTGTCACATATGTGTATATTTGCATAGCTTTGACATTTAAATATTTTTAAATATCTTCAAAGTTACAAAAAATTAATATTTGTCATTTGCATACTGAAAGTAACATTTACAATTCAATCCACAAATTTGTTTTTGGTAGAACTTCTTATAAAGAATTATCTTGAATTACCTTACAATTACTCCTTCATTGTACTCTTCTCAGACACCAGTCAGATTTATCAAGTGTAGCCTTAATAGCATCTAAACTTTATTGTCATAAGTGGAAATACCCAGTGATGTCTTACAGTACAAAGCCATTAACACTAACTGCTCATGAAATTCAGTGCCTTACAGAACCTAATGGACTTGCAATCCTTTCTAAGGAGAGAAAAAGCAGCAACCACCAGTGTGTTTCATGTTCAATTACTTATTTCTCATACATAATCACTTTTATCTCCGAGGGTACAAACTTAGTACTACTCAGCTATTTACTCTTCATAAACAATCTAACCACACTTATGAACGTCAGGTCACAATAGAGATTATAATACGTGAGTGCTTATAATAGGCTTATTAATACAGCCCCTTACATTCTTATTATTGTTCAATATTGACATCACCAAAGTGAATGACAATAATTATGTTTCCAAATATTTAATAAAAATGCCCACAAGAACATAATTAAATGTTACTATGTATCGAAAGAAAAAGAATAGTTTTTGTTATGAAACAGTTGAACCATTAAATGTTGTAGAAATGATTTCGAAGTTTTCTTGTGACAAAAATATAATACCAGATAAAACTATGACAAAAAAAGTTACATGAAAAATTAAACTAGGGCATTTCAAAACATAAAACCATGTAAAAGTGTAAATAGCTAGAGGATATATACAAGTTTCTATCACACTCAAACATATAAACAAATATTGTACATTTTTTTAAATAAAAATCTTATATTTAATGATTCTTTTCATAAAATAGCTTATATTAAGTAGGCCAGACATGACTTGTTTAGATTTGTAAATGATTCGCAATTATAACAATTTTAAGAAAACTGTTGATGATTATATTTCAATAAAAAATGGAGGTCTTATACATACTAGCAAGTTATCATAAGTCATAACTGAAAGTCAACCTAAATGCTAATTTAGATAGGCAGATACTTGAAATATGCCTTAAAACATGTACAGTACAAAGCAGGATATGGTGGAGTCACTAACTAATGAACATGAAAAAGAGTCAGATTAATAAAGTTCATAAAATGTGATGTGAGAGTCTCATTATAAAACACTTTGTAAATCCTCAAAAAAAATCTAGAATGTGTGGGAACAGGTCACTTGGTTAGGAGTTTGTTGGCACATATTAAAATGGATGTTGGATATCAGGCCAGTATATGTTTTTTTCTAACTTGTCCAAGGAATATTTATTTAAAAAAATTGTGGAAAAATATCTTATCTTAAATCACTTTGTAAACTACAACATAATGCATCCTCCTCTATGACCATCAAGGTTACATTAGCATATCAAATACTGAGAGATCCTGATGAAAATGTATTTAACTTCATCAGCCTATCATTTTCCAAACCCATTACAATAATTATTTTATTTTATATAATGCACTTTATTTTATTATTTATGTTAGTGTTTCACTGTTTGGGAGGTGTGTCTATTACAGACAGCACACACTGACTTTTTAAAACCTAATTTCATTGATTATTAGAGAGACTCCCTGCTTACATTGTTATGAAAATGAAAAGCATTGGATTTCCTTAATTTATCATCCTACTTCATTCATTTCTATGCTTTTCTCATCCCTTTATTATGTTATTTTACCATATGGAATGAGCTGTAAGTACTTTTCTCTTTAATTGTTTTAACTATTAAGAAGAATAGGAATATGCCACCACAATATATGTCATCTTCGTGTAAGGACTATTTTAAGCTGAAGGCAACTCAAAAATAACAGATGCAAGAAAGTTTTCTACCATTCCCCTTTCTGCATAAAGGCAAGGTATAAATTTCCTTTTGTGAAGTTGCCACTCCTCATCACCAGTAGGAAGAGGAAATGACTTAATTACTAAAGACATTATTATCTGCATCTTTATCTTTTGTCAAGATGGAGTTTGCTTGACAAATCTTACTAAAATAGCTCTCATTGTTTTTATTAGTTTCTTCACACAATACCTTTCCACAATTTACTTGCTCTAGAAGATGTTGCGGGAAGTCAGGGACCCCAAACAGATGGACCAACTGGAGCAGCGGCAGAGGAAACATAAATTTTGAAGATTTCATGGACATTTATAAGTTCTCAAATGTTACTTTTATAATTTCTTATGCGTGGCTTGACTTTAATCTCTTAATCCAGTTATCTTCGTAAGCTGAGGATGTACGTCACCTCAGGACCACTCTGTATTAACTGTACAAATTGATTGTAAAACATGTGCGTTTGAACAATATGAAATCAATACACCTTGAAAAGAACAGAATAACAGTGATTTTTATGGAGCAAGGGAAGACAACCATAAGATCTGACTACCTGCGGGGTCGGGCAAAAAGAACCATATTTTTCTTCTTGCAGAGAGCCTATAAATGAAAGTGCAAGTAGGGAAGATATCACTAAATTCTTTTCCTAGCAAGGAATATTAATATTAATACCCTGGGGAAGGAATACGTTCCTTCAGGGAGGTCTATAAACAGCCTCTCTGAGAATGTCCATATTGTGCAGTTGAGATAAGGACTGAGACACGCCCTGGTCTCCTGCAGTACCCTCAGGCTTACTAGGGTGTGGAAAAACTCCACCCTGGGAAATTTGTGATCAGACCAGTTCTCTGCTTTTGAACTCTGTTTTCTGTTGTTTAAGATGTTTATCAAGACAATACAAGCACTGCTGAACATAGACATTTATCAGTGGTTCTGCTTTTGACCTTTTCCCTGTATACTTTTTACCTTTGTCCTATTTCCTCAGAAGCATGTGATCTTTGTTAGACCCTTATTAGTAGTTCTGCTTTTTGCCCTTTGAAGTATGTGATCTTTGTACCTACTCCCTGTTCTTACACCCCTTCCCCTTTTGAAACCCTTAATAAAAACTTGCTGGTCTGAGACTCAGGCAGGCATCATGGTCCAACCGATATGTGATGTCATTCCCGGTGGCCCAGCTGTAAAATTCCTCTCTTTGTACTGTCTCTCTTTATTTCTCAGCCAGATGACACTTATGGAAAATAGAAAGAATCAACATTGAAATATTGGGGGTGGGTTCCCCCAATAAGAAGACAAACCTCTTTTCCCTAGTCTCATTATACATCAAAATTTATTGTTCTTTTTAAAAATGATATATAGTCCCTGAGTCTAACCTCTTACTACTTGGGTCTTCACTTCTTTTCTATGAAGAACTGCATATGCATATGTAATAAATTTGTTCTCCTGTTAATCTGTCATTTGTCAAATGGACAAAATATACGTATGTGTGTGTGTGTGTATATATGTATATATATGTGTGTATATATATGTGCATATATATGTGTATGTATATATGTATATATTTATATATGTATATCCATATAATAGACACACATGTACACACACACAAAGTATATATACACACACAAAGTATATATATATATACACACACGCACACACACACACTGAGTGGGCAAAGTATATATATACACACCTATATATACACTTTATATATATACTTTATATATATATATATATATATATATATATATATACTGAGAATAATATATGTATTCACACACACACTAAGGATTTTACTGACAATTTTAAAGCTTTAAAAAATATTTTAATGTGAACTTATCAAATTGGTTGTAATATCTAGAAATGAGTGTCTGCTGGGAACTAATTAGACAATAAATACATATGTATGTATTTAGGATCTAATATTTATCTATAATATACATTATATATTAATACATAATATATAGTATATTAATATATACTATATAGTGTATATTCTATATTAACCTCTTTCCATTCCTTTTTTGGCATAAATTATAGTTAATATATTTTGTCATTTACAATAATTCATTTATATTTTATAATATATTTTGTGTATCTACTTTTCAGGAGTATCAAAAATAAAAACATTATTCTGTGGAAACTTTTTAAAATGTTAATATATCTTCTATCTAAACAATTTCAATGCTCAACATTTACTCTTTTCATAAAAGTGGCTCTCACTATTTACTAACATCTGTAACACCTTATTTTCTAAAAATGTGCCATTTTACCCTTACCTCGGGTCACTGAATTTAGTTCTTTAATTTCTCTGTATCCCATAATAAGTAAAGAAGATAAAATGATATCATTTAAATTACAAGTAAATTATAGAAATTATGCCAGTATTTCCGATACCTTCCATTTACATTTAATGTAATGTAGCTTCTTCTACAACTTGATACCAACATTTAAGAAATAAAGAACCGGCTGGGCGCAGTGGCTCAAGCCTGTAATCCCAGCACTTTGGGAGGCCGAGACGGGCGGATCACGAGGTCAGGAGATCGAGACCATCCTGGATAACACGGTGAAACCCTGTCTCTACTAAAAAATACAAAAAACTAGCCGGGCGAGGTGGCGGGCACCTGTAGTCCCAGCTACTGGGGGGGCTGAGGCAGGAGAATGAACCCAGGAGGGTAAACCCAGGAGGCGGGGCTTGCAGTGAGCTGAGATCCGGCCACTGCACTCCAGCCTGGGCGGCAGAGCAAGACTCTGTCTCAAAAAAAAAAAAAAGAAATAAAGAACCAATTATGAAAATTGAACTTAGATGAAAAAATACAGTCTAATATCTTTAAAACGTTCAAACAAATGTTTATTTACTATTGGGTGTTTTCTTATTTTATTTTCATTTAAACCTATTAAATTATTTATCTGACAAATACACTTGTATATATGGTTTCTTCTTCACCAGATATATGGTATCAATTTAGCACATCAGATGTACTTAAGTTTCACTGACCAAAATTGTATCTATTTTTGTAAAATTACTAGCAATGTATTTGGTTCATATGGCACTAATTTTTAGAACACATATAAGCTACCAAGTTTTTAAGATATATAAAGGCCTAGTTTGTTATATTGTGCTTCACTTTATCATGCTTCACAGATATTGCATTTTTTTTTTTTTTTCCTTTTTTTTGAGACGGAGTCTCGCTCTGTCGCCCAGACTGGAGTGCAGTGGCTGGATCTCAGCTCACTGTAAGCTCCGCCTCACAGGTTTACGCCATTCTCCTGCCTCAGCCTCCTGAGTAGCTGGGACTACAGGCACCCGCCACCTCGCCCAGCTAGTTTTTTTGTATTTTTTAGCAGAGATGAGGTTTCACCATGTTAGCCAGGATGGTCTTGATCTCCTGACCTCGTGATCCGCCTGTCTTGGCCTCCCAAACTGCTGAGATTACAGGCTTGAGCCACCGTGCCCAGCCGCATTTTTTTTTTCATTGAAGATTTATGGCAGCTCTGAGTCAAGCAAGTCTATTGTTGGTTCCATTTTCCCAACAACATGTATTAGTAATTCTTACACTTCATGTCTCTGTGTCACATTTTAGTAATTCTTACACTAGTTCACATTTTTATTACCATAACATTTATTACAGTGATCTACCATCACTGATTATTAATATTACTATTACAATCATTTTGGGTGACATGAACCACATCCATGGAAGACAGAAAAACTTAATGGATAAATGTAGTGTGTGTTCTGAATGTTTCATGATCCAGCCATTCCTCCATCTCTCTCTCACTTCTCAAGCGTGCCTAATTCCTGAGACACAAAATTATTAAAATTAGGTCAACTAATAAGGCTACAATGGACTATAAGTGTTCAAATGAAAGAAAAAGTTACACATCTCTAACTTTAAATAAACAACTAGAAATAATTAAGTGAGGAAGCTATGAAAGTCAAGACAGATTTAAATCTAGGCCTCTTGTGCCATACAGTTAACCAAGTTCTGAATGCAAAAGAAAAGTTCTTGAAGAAAATTAAAAGTGCTACTCCAGTGAACAAGTGAATAAGAATAAGAATGTGAAATAGCCTCATTGTTGATATGGAGACAGCTTTAGGGGTCCGGATAGAAGACCAAACCAGCCACAACATTCCTTTAAGCCAAAACCTAAGGCAGAGAAGGGCCCTAACTCTCTTCAACTCTTTGAAGACTGACAGAGTTGAGCAAGCTGCAAAAGAAAAGTTGAAAGGTAACAAAGGTTGGTTCGTGAACTTTAAGAAGCCATCTTCATAACATAGAAATACAAAGTGAAGCATCAAGTGTGGAAGCTGCAGCAAATTATTCAGATCTGAGATAACTGATGAAGAGTATTACCCTAAACAACAGATTTTTTATTATAGATGGAAGACCCTTCTGTTGGAAGAAGATGTCATACAAAATTTTCAAAGTAGAGTGAAGGAGTCGATGTCTGGCTTCAAAGCTTCAAAAGTACATGTGACTCTTTTGTTAAGGGTTAATGCAGTTAGTCACTTTAAGTTGAAGTTAGTTCTCATTTACCATGCCAATAATTCCATGGCCCTTAAGAATTATGTTAAATTCACTCAGCTTGTAGTATATAAATAGAACAACAAAGCCTGCATGACAACACACCAGTTTTATCTTGGTTTTCTGAATATTATAAGTCCACTGTTGAGACCTACTGCTCAGGAAACAAACAAAAAACAAACAAACAAAAAAATCCTTTCAAAATACTGCTCATTTACAATGAGCTTAGTCAATCAAAAGCTGTTATGGAGATGTGCAGGGAGATTAATGTTATTTTCTTTCCCAATAACACAACATTCATTCTGCAGTGCATGAATCAAAGAGTGATTTTCACTGTCAAGTCTTATTATTTAGGAAATACATTTGAAGGCAATAGCTGCCACAAAGAGTAATTTCTCTGATGGATCTGCACAAAGTAAATTGAAAACCTTATGGAAAGAATTAATCATTCTAGATGTCATTAAGAATATTTATGACTCATAGAAGATCAAAATATCAACATTCATAGGAGTTTGGAAGAAATTGATTTCAAGTCTCATGAATGACTTTGAGGAGTTAAAAGATTTCAGTGGAGGAAGTAACTGCAGATGTGGTAGCAACAGCAGGAGAACTAAAATTAGAAATGGAGCTGGAATCTGTGACTGAATTGGTACAACCTGAGACTAAAACTTTAAAGAATAAGAAATTACTAATTTTGGATAAGCAAAGAAAGTGGTTACTTGAGATGAAATCTCTTCCTGGTGAAGATGCTATGAGAGTTGTTGAAATGGCAACAAATAATTTAAAATGTTAGATAAAATTTGTTGATAAAGCAGTGGCAGGATTTATGAGGACTGACTCCAATTTTAAAAGAAGTTCCACCATGGGTAGAATGCTATCAAACAGCATGGTATGCTACCAGAATTTTATTTGTGGAAAAAAAAAAAAAAAAAAGAGAGAGAATCAGTTGATACAGGACACTTCATTGTCATCTTATTTTTAAAAATGTGCCGAGCTACCCCAACTTTGAGGAATCTCAACCCTGATTAGTCAGTACCCTTTAACATCAAGGCAAAAAGCATATAATCGCTGAAGGCTATATTGATTATTAGCATGTTTTAACATAAAAGTATTTTAAATTAAGGTATACATGTTTTGAAGACATAATGCTATTGCATACTGAATAGATTACAGTCTAGTCTAAACATTATTCCCTGAGAAGCCAAAAAGTCCACATGACTTGCTTTATTGTGATATTGGCTTTATTGTGGTGATCTGGAACCAAAACTCCAGTGTTTCCAAGATATGTCTGTATGCTGTTGGATGATATTCTTTGTAATCCACTGACTGCTGTTTAAATAGAGGGATGGGGGTATAGGCCAATCCATTAGTTGGATACCTTGATTAAACAATCTGATTAATAAGTTCATTTATCTGATACATAACCTCAAAAAATGTCCTTACATCCTCATAGAGTTTTTATCATATTTGAAATAAATTATTTAAACCTATTTTGTACTTAACACATACATACAGCACATAGTATGATTTAAATAAATGTTAGCTATGAGTATTCCAAAGTGAATAAAAGTAAAATTAGCTTTTAAACATTTTTAAAGTGTTGAAAAATGATTCTTATTTTTGGTAGCACCCAAGGAAAATATAATGCTACCCAGTACAGGTTTGCTTAACATTCATTTTGAAAGCAGTCTTGTCTTACTAAAAAGGGAAACAGGAAAATTCAGGCCCTAATAATTTCTGTATGTTGTTTGAAAAAGTTAAAGATAAAAGAAGTATTAATCAAATAAATATCAGAAACAGAAAGTTATAACAATATAATAGGAAATCAAGACAGCAAATGTGTGAATTTATATACCTGCAACATGTATTGCTAGGATAAATATTCATTATAATAGTTTTATTCTAGAAATTTTTTGAACATTTTTATACAAGTGATCTTTTTTCAGCTCATGGAATGCTGTCATTCATTTTTAAAAGCAAGAAGAAAGGAATAGTACAGTAAAGCAATTTAATTTATTTAGATATTCTTCAAAAAGAAGCAAATTGTTTTTTAACCTCGCTGGCACTATTGAAAGGTATATATCAAGGAGTATGTATTAGTATTGTAAAAAACACCCTTACATAGTAGCAATGTATATCTTACTGCAAAAATATCTAAAATCATAAGGTTTGATTTAAACAGAATTTTTCATTTACAAGCTTTATGATACTACCATATCTCTTTAAATAAAGATGTCAGTTTTCTTACCAATAAAATATGAAAAATAATACCTACTCTATTTTACTTGGATCAAGAATTCATAATGCATGTCAATTTTCATACAAAAAGGGCAATAATAATAGGACAGTATGTGAATGTCTTTTTTTCTGTGACTCTTCTTTATTTTAGATAATTTATTGCTAATATCATTTTGCTAATTCTCACATAATTTATATATGCAAAGATTAGTAATCCTGTGAGAAACAAAATAAATAGGACCTATACATATTTAAAAAAAAAAAAAAAGTCGTGTACACACAACATAGAGAACCCTATAGTGAATAAGTAGAAATGATTCCAGAGTTTGTAGTTTGCAAGACCATTAATTTTATTAGGTAAATTCTATCACATAAAACATATCCAGGAAAAAAAAAAGTTTTCATGTCAATATTTTTATGTTTTTCAATGCTTTTCAATGTCAATAGCTCTATAGGCCAAGTGAATTTTCTTTAAATGGATGCATTATTTTCAGGAAAAAAAGAAAAGCGTGGGAAACTCAATTACTATACCAACATTCACAGACACATAATACCTCATATAAGAATGACAACAAAAACTTAATAAAAGGATTGTAGATTTTTTTAAGTGATAGTCTTAAGTTTGATCAAACTACTATAAAAATTAATCAATCAATAACTAAATGAGCTTCATTTACGTTCAATATTTTAATACTATTTTAGGAAATATATCACTGTTACCTGGAACTAGAGAGACAGGAACATTTATGGTTAGACATGGTGGCTCTAGAGTCAAAGGTTTAAATAAGGGTATGGGTAAGCTTATGATAGTACATTTACGTAGAAATTATAAATAGTTCTTAGGATTTCACTGTTACTTTACCAAGCGGTATAACATTAAACAATTAAAAAAAAAAAAAACACCAAAATCTGTTGTGCTTAACCAACCACCATTCTTCCTTTTTACTGTTAAATAATAATATAGCCAGGATTGTGCTGGATATTTGTTTTAAGTATCTGTAATTTATTCTTTAGGATGTCACAATAAAGTTTAACATAAAATGTGTAGATTGAATGTTTTCAGATACATATTTTTTAAAAACTTTCATAAATTAACATAATTATTAGAAATAATATAAATAACAAAAATATAATTAAGAAAAATGAGAGATTGCCTCATTGACTTTTTATACATCATTCTGTAAACTTATTACAACCAATAACTAATTCCAGTCACTATTTTAAGCAAATACACATGCAATGAATTATTCAAAATTAGTGTATTAGACATACCATCCACCTGAGAGTCTGACAATTTACTGATTTTCATTGCTTTAATATGATCTATTCAAAGGAAAGTGCTCAGAATTCTGTGAATATTTCATTTATCTTCACATCACCTAGAGATTCGTTTTCGCCTTCTGTCTCTATTCAAGGAATTTATTCCATCCTTTATTTTTATTTTTATACTTTTTATGTACAGAGATGTTTATTATATTATCATAGCAGAATACTAGAAAATCTAATTAATAATATAAAAGTGTTATATCATGGTACAGATATAGAATGGCATTTTAGGTATCCATTAAAAATTTTTATGAATATTTTTAACCACATATGGAAACATATATCACATAATTTTAAATTTAATTTTACATTTTTTCTTCCAAGTTTTAGATTCAGGGGGGTAAATGTGCAGGTTTCTTACATGTGTAAATGGTGTGTCATGGAGGATTAGTGTACAGATTTCATCATCCAGGTCATAAGCATAATATCCAAAAGAGAGATTTTTAATCCTCACTTTCCTCCCACACCCCACCTCAGGTAGGGCCCAGTGTCTGTTGTTCTCTTGTTTCCATGCCTACTCAGTGTTTAGCTCCCATTTAAAAGTGAGAACATGCAATATTTGGCTTTCTGTACCTGCATTAATTCACTTAGCATAGTGTCCTGTAGCAGCATTCATGTTGCCACAAATGACTTGATTTTCATCTTTTCTATGGCAGAGTATTATTCCATGGTGTATACATACTAGTTTCTTTTTTCTTTTATTTCTACTCCACCATTGATGAGCATCCAGCTTGATTTCAAGTCTTTGCTATTGTGAAGAGTGCTGTAATAAGCATATGTTTACACGAGTCTTTAAGGTAGAACAATTTATATTTCTCTGGGTATAGAGCCAATAATGGGATTTCTGGGTCCAATGGTAATCCTGTTTTAAGTTTGAGCAATCTCTAAACTACTTTTCACGGTGGCTGAACTAATTTACATTCCCGCTAGCAATGTAAAAGCATTCCTTTCCTCCACAACCTCACCAACATCTGTTATTTTTTGACTTTTTAAAACAGCACATTCTGACTGGAGTGATATAGTATCTCATTGTGATTTTGATATGTCACATGTATTTCTTCTTCTAAAAGGTGTTTGTTAATGTCTTTTGCCCATGTTTTAATGGGGTTGTTTTTTGCTTGTACATTGGTTTAGTTCCTTATAGATGCTAGATCTTTGTCAGATGCATAGTTTGCAAAAATATTCTCCCATTCCGTACATTATTCTTTCACTCTGTTGGTAGTTTCTTTTGCTGTGCAGAAGCTCTTCAGTTTAATTAGATACCATTTGTCAATTTTTGCTTTTGTAGCAATTGCTTTTGGCATCTTCATCATGCAATCTTTGCCATTCTCCCTGGTGTGAGATGGTATTTCATTGTGATTCTCATTTGCATTTCTATAATGATCAAATATTTCGAACATTTTTTCATAGGTTTGTTGGTCACATGTATGTCTTCTTTTGAGAAGTGTTAGTTCATAGTTTTTGCCCAGTTTTTAATGAGGGTGCTTGGTTTTTGCTTGTTAATTTGTTTGAGTTTCTAATAGTTTCTGGATGTTAGACCTTTGTCAGATACATAGTTTGCAAATATTTTCTTCCATTCTGTAGGGTATCTGTTTACACTGTTGATAGTTTCTCTTGTTATGTAAAAGATCTTTCATTTAATTAGGTACAACTTTTTCTATTTTTTGTTTTTGGCCAGGCACAGTAGTTCATGACTGTAATCTAGAACTTCAAGAGGCCGAGGTCTGAGGATCACTTGAACCCAGGAGTTCAAGACTAGCCTGAGGAACACAGGGATACTCTGTCCCTATTTAAAAAAATTTAAAAATAGCCAGACATTGTAGCACAGAGAAAATATAAATTAGCCAGGCATTGTGGCATATGCCTTCAGCCTACTTAGAAGGCTGAGGTGGGGGGGATTGCTTGAGCCCAGGAGATAGAGACTACAGAGGCTGCAGTGGGCAATTATTACACCACCTCACCCCAGCCTGAGTGTCAGAGTGAGACCTTGTCTCTCAAAAAAAAAAAAAAAGGATTTTGTTGCCATTCTTTTCAGAGTCTTTGTTATGAAGTCTCTGTCTATGTCCAGAATGGTATTTACTAGGTTTTCTTTAGGGATTTGTGTTGTTTTAGATTTTACATTTAAGACTTTAACCTATCTTGAGTTGATATTTGTGTATAGTGAAAGGAAGGGGAACAGTATCAATCTTCTGGATATGGCTAGCCAGCTATCCTAGAACCACTTATTGAATAGAGAGTCCTTTCTCCATTGCTTAGTTTTGTTGACTTTGTCAAAGATCAGATGGCTGTAGATGGAGCTTTATTTCTGAGTTCTCTATTCTGTTCCGTTGGTCTACGTGTCTGTCTTTGTAGTAAAAACATGCTATTTTGGTTACTGTGGCCTTGCAGCATAGTATAAAGTTGGGTAATGTGATGCCTCTGGCTTTGTTCTTTTTATTTCAAATTGCTTTGTCTAATTAGTCTCTTTTTAAGTTCTATATGAATTTTAGAATAGTTTCTTTTTTTCAATTCTGTTAAAAATGTGTTGGTATTTTGATAGGAATAACATTGAATCTATAAATTGCTTTGGGCAGTATAACCACTTTAACAACATTGATTCTTTCTATCCATGAGTATGAAATGTTTTTCTATTTGTTTGTGTCATCTATGATTTCTTTAAGCAGTGTTTTATAGTTCTCTTTGTAGGGACATTTTACCTCTCTAATTAGCTGTGTTCTTAGGTAGTTTATTGTTTTTGCAACTATTGTGAATGAAGTTGCATTCGTGATTTGGCTCTCAGTTTGGACATATTGATGTATAGAAATGGTACTTATTTTTGTACATTGATTTTGTATCCTGAAACTTTGCTGAACTTTTTTTTATCAGATGTAAAAGTCTTTGGGCAGAGACTATGGTGTTCTCTAGGTATAGAAACATCATTAGCAAAGATAAATAGTTTGACTTCCTCTCTTCTTACTTGGATGTCTTTTATTTCCTTCTCTTGCCTCATTGCTCTGGCTAGGACTTCCAGTGCTATGGTGAATAAAGGGTGAGAGTGGGCATACTTGTCTTGTTCTGGTTCTTTGGCTGGGGGTTTGTCGTAGATGATTCATTATTTTGAGTTTTTTTTTTTTTTATGCCTAATTTGTTGAGTGTTTATAACATGAAGAAATGTTAAATGTTATGAAAAACCTTTTCTCTAGCTATTGAAATGATTGTGTGGTTTCTGTTTTTTAGTTCTTTTTATGTGTTGAATCATATTTATTGATTTGTATGTATCAAATCAACCTTGCATCCCCAAAATAAAGCCTACTTGATCATGATAGATTGGCTTTTTGATGTGATGCTGGATTCAGTTTGCTAGTATGTTGTTGAGGACTTTCAAATCCATGTTCATCAGAAATATTGGCATGAAGTTTTCACTTTTTGTTGGGTGATTCCAGATTCTGGTGTTAGAATGATGCTGGCCTCACAGAATGATTATAGGGGAGAGTTCCTTCTCCCTAACTTTTTTTGGGGGAATAGTTTCAGATTCCCCAAATAGATTTGTATCAGAATTTTACAAAATATCTGGTAGAATTTGCCTGTGAATACTTCTGGCCTAGGTCTTTTCCTGATTGATAGCTATTTGTAACTGATTTAATTTCCAAATTTCATATTGTTTTTCTCAGTGTTTTATTTTCTGGTTCAACATTGGGAGGTTGTATATTTTCAGGAACCTATCTATTTATTTTAGGTTTTCTAGTTTGTGTGCATAGAAGTGTCTACAATACTCTCTGAGAGGTTTTACAATCTCTGATGGGTTAGTGGTAATGTCTGTCATTTATGATTGTGTTTATTTGGAACATTTTTCTTTTTATAATTATTAGTCTACCTGGCGGTGTATTAATCTCATTTATTTTTTCAGATAGAAAACTTTTGGTTTTGTTGATATTTTGTACACTTTTTGTGCCATTCACATTTTATTTTGGTTATTTCTTTTCTTCTGCTAGCTTTAGGGTTATTCTTGTTTACTCTAGATCCTCTAGGTGTAATGTTAGTTTACTGATTTGATTTTTTTAACTTTTTAATTTTTGATGTGGTTTTTAGTGCTATAAACTTTCCTTTTAGCATTGGTTTAGCTGTGTACCAGAGATTCTAGCAGGTTATATATTTGTTTACATCTGTTTTGAATAATTTCATGATTTCTACTTTAATTATATTGTTTACTCAAACGTCCTTTGGGAGCATATTTAAAAATTTATATGTAATCATATGGTTTTGAGAGTTCTCTTTGGCATTGATTTCTATTTTTATTGCACTGTGTTCTGAGAGTGTGGTTGGTATGATTTTAATTATTTTTAATTTGTTGCAAAGAACTGCTTTATGGCCAACTGTGTAGTCAATCTTAGAATATGTGCCATGTGCAGAGGAGAATAATATATATTCTGTTGTTGTTGGATGAAGTGTTCTGTAGATGTCTATTAGGTCCATTTGGTCAAGTGTCAAATCTAGGTTCTGAATAACTTCATTAGTTTTCTTGCTAAAGTATCTGTTTAACGTCAGACAGTGGAGTGTTGAAATCTCCCACTATTACTGTATTGTTCTCTATCTTTGTAGGTCTCTAAGAACTTGTTTTATGAATCTAGGTGTTCTCATGTTGGGTATATATACATTTAAGATAGTTAAGTCTTCTTGTTGAATTAAACCTTTTATCATTACGTAATCCCATTCTTTGTTCTTTTTTCTTTGTTTGTTTATGATTTAAAGTCTGTTTTGTCTAAAATAAGAATAGCAACCAAGCTCCTTTTTTGTTTTTGACTTGCTTGGTAGATTTTTCTCCATTCCTTTATTTTGAATCTATGGATGTCACTGCATATGAGATGGATCTCTTGAAGGCAGCATACAGTTGGGTCTTGTTTCTTTATCCAACTTGCCACTCTAAAATTTAAGTGCAGTGTTTAGCCCATATATGTTCAAGGTTACTATTGATATGTGTAGATTTAATCCTGTCATGTTAGCTGGTTGTTATATAGATTTTATCGTGCAATTGTTTTATAGTTTCAATTGTCTATGTATTTGTCTATGTGTCTTTCATCTATGTGTCTTTGTGGTGACTGGTAACATTCTTTTGTTTTCATATTTAGTTCTCCATTAAGGACCTCTTGTAAGGCAGGTCTGGTGGTAGCAAATTCCTTAGCATTCCCTAGTCTGAAAAAGATTTTATTTCACCTTTATTTATGAAGATTAGTTTGGTTGGATATGAAATTAATGGTTGCAATTTATTTTATTTAAGGATGCTGAATATAGGTCCACAATCTTTTCTGGCTTGCAGGGTTTCAGCTGAAAGGTTCACTGTTAGCATGATGGGGTTTGTTTTGTGGGTAACCTGCCCCTTCTTTCTAGCTGCCTTTTATATTTTTTCTTTCATTTTGACCTTGGAGAATCTGATGAATATGTGTCTTGGCGATGGTTGTCTTGTAAGGTATTTCACAAGGCTTCTCTGAATTTCCTGAATTTGAATGTTGATCTCTCTAGTGAGCTTGTGGAAACTTTTATGGACATTATCTTCAAATATGTTTTCCAACTTGTTTGCTCTTTCTCCCTCCCTTTCACGGATGCCAAGGGGTCATAGATTTGGTCTTTTTACATAATCTCATATTTCTCAGAGGATTTGTTCATTATTTTTTCTTCATTTTTGTCTGATTGAGTTGACTCTAAAACCTGATCTTTAAGCTCTGATACTCTTCCCTCAGCTTGGTCTAGTCTGCTGTTAATACTTCTGATTGTATTATGAAAGTCTTGCAGTGAGTTTTTCAGCTCTATTAGATAAGGTTGGTACTTTCTTTTTTTTTCTTTGTTTTTAATTTTCATTTTTATTTCTTCTAAAAAAAACAACAAAACAAAATACATGTGCAGAATGTGCAGGTTTGTTATATAGGTATAGGAGTGCCTTGGAGGTTTGTAACACCTATTGACCCATCTTCTAAGTTCCCTCCACTCACCCCCCATCCCCCAACAGGCCCTGGTGTGTGTTGTTCCCCTCCTTGTGTCCATATGTTCTCAATATTCAACTACCACTTATGAGTCAGAACATGCAGTGTTTGGTTTTCTCTTCCTGTGTTAGTTTGCTAAGGATGATGGCTTCCAGCTTTAACTATGTTCCTGTGAGAACCTTTATCCATGTTCCTACAAAGAAGACCCTATATAGCCAAGACCACCCTAAGCAAAATGAGCAAAGCTGGAGGCATCATGCTACATGACTTCAAACTACACTAGAAGGCTACAGTAACAAAAATGGCATGCTACTGGTACCAAAACAGACATACAGACCAATGGAGCAGAACAGAGACCTCAGAAATAACACCACACATCTACAACCATCTGATCGTCGATGAACCTGACAAAAACAAGCAATGAGGAAAGGATCCCCTATTCAGTAAATGATGCAGGGAAAACTGGCTAACCATATGCAGAAAACTGAAACTGGACACATTCCTTACACCTTATACAAAAATTAACTCAGAATGGATTAAAAACTTAAATATAAAACCCCAAACCATAAGAATCCTAGAAGAAAACCTAGGCAATACCATTCAGGACATAGGCATGGGCAATAAAAACCAAAATTGACAAATGGGATCTAATTAAACTAAAGAGCTTCTGCACAGCAAAGTAAACTATCATCAGAGTGAAGAGGCAACCTACAGAATGGGAGAATTTTTTTTCAATCTACCCATCTGACAAAGGTCTAACATACAGAATTTACAAGGAACTTAAACATATTTAAGAGAAAAAACAACCCCATCAAAAAGTGAGTGCAGGATATGAAAAGACATTTCTCAAAAGAATACATTTTTGTGGCCAACAAACATATGAAACAAAGCTCAAAATCACTTATTATCACAAGGCTGATACTTTCTTAAAGTGGCTATTCTTGTCTTTCAGGGTTTGTATTGTTTTATTGAATTCCTTTGATTCTTTACATTAGATTTCAACTCTTTCCTGAGTCTCAATGATCTTTGTTACCATACAGATTCTGAATTCTGTGTTGCTCATTTTAGTTATTTTGATCTTGTTATAAACTGTTACTGGGGAGTAGGTGCAGTTTTTTGGAGGCAAGTAGACACTGGCTTTTTGAGTTTCTGGAATTCTTATACTAGTTCCTTCTTACATGTGTGGGCTGGGGTTAAGTTCCTTTAATCCTTGAAGTTGCTGTGTTTTGAGTGGGACTTTTTGCATGTGTATTCTTTGATGCTTTTCAGTGTTTGTGTTAGATTTTGCACTAACTAGACTGGCTTTATTTCTGAATGATTTCAGGGGGACAAAGCTTAGCTGAGTACTCCTAAGCTGTATGCTTTTGCACTGGAGGGTTGAGAACTGGCCCATAGTTTTGTTGTCTGGCCCCTCAAGCTGAAGCACCTGCTCTGCTAGAGAGACAGAAATGTTCCTGGTCCACTGGCAACAACACTTTCATTGTGGGGAGGGTGCTGGCAAGAGTGCTTAATTGGGGAAGTGATGGCTAATATAAGCAAAGTGGTGGGAGGTGGCTGCAGGCAAGTGCATGTTGGCAAAGTCATTGAGGGGTGCTGTGGATGCATGTGAGCCAGTGGAGATCCATCTGCAGAATCTCTCTGATAGGAGGGGTTACTTGTGGAGGAGCTATGGCAGTGGCCTCTGGGAAGCACCTTGTTTGGCATCTGAAACTGCCACAAGTGAATGTGACCAGGTAGGGACACTGAGAGAGGCCAAAAGACACAAGGACACTCAGATCAGACTGGCCTCATCTGAACAGCAAGAGGGCCTTGTTCTGTCCAGGTCTGACAGTCAACAAAGGGCAAAGCCACGTACAAGAATGTGGCAGGACTTGGCGGATGGGTGTCCCTGGCTGTGCTCTACTTCAGCCATTCCTGCATCAAATCCTCTGGGTTCTCCACTGTCTGGAGTCCTGTTCCTTCCAACTCTCCAAGCAGCTTTTTATGTCTGCTCAAATGTCTGTGGGGGTCACGGGGTCTCCTGCAGCTAGGATTCTGGAAGTCCATGGTGATGGTGGGCCGCTCCATACCTTTCAAACTCACCCCTTTTTCATGAGTCACTTGAGGCCAAGAAGGAGTCCTGGTGGTTGACAACCCCATACAACGTTCCTAGCTTTCTCCCATTTCAGTTCAGAGTCTATGTTGTCCCTGTATCCCCTCTCAACACCTTCCTTCCATAGATCTGTCCAGAGTGTGCTGGTCTTCTTGGTAACCTGGTCTCTCATTGGAAGAAGACATTCCTCTCTGCATTAGTCAGCCATCTTTGCTTTTATCAATTTTTCACCATCCTTTTTCAAACAACATTTTGCTATCTAACACACTAGAACATCTTCTCCAACTCTTTTATGCATAACCCCACCCAAAACAAGATTCGCCTTTTTCACTGTGATCTCCTGTTTGTATCTGTGATTACCCAATATCCTGTATTCCAGATAAGGATTGTGGCAAACTAATGTCCAAATGTAATTCAGTGAATGATGAAGGTTCTTAACTCCTCCTTCTCTTCTTGTCTTGAATTTAAGCATTCCCTAAATTTCTAAATGTGATTGTCTTTCTTCGTTTTGTTACCCTCTTTGGAAAAATTGTGCATTTCTGTTATTTCAATTTTTTAAATTTACCATCAAGCTTGAAGTGAGCTGATTAGAGCCATTTCATACTCGCCTCTCCACTAGAAAGAAGTAAAATAGTGAGCAGACAATCACACTTTGAATAGCTCACCCAAGGTAAACACAGTAATTCAATAGAAAAGTGACAGGAAATGCCTAAAGCAATGTAAGAGAGGAAAGGAGGCAGCGTGTTCATCCATGATTGGCTGCAGCTGAGACTGACTCCCCAGTGTGGAGAAAGGGTAAGTGAAAGAACCTCAGTAGTCCACATTCCAACTGTGCACTCCTGCAATCTTAGTCACAGGAGAGCCCCTCCACCCTTGCAGGCCATGAATTTAATATCAGAACATGCTAAGAGATTGTACAATGGCACTGTGCCAGGAAGAGATCTCATGCTGGGTTCTATACACTTTCTAAAACCTAAGCAGCTAACATAGGTGCCATTTTACAGCCCTGTCCCCAACAGAGTCCGCACAATCCTGGGGCCCAGTGGCACTGGGGCTGAGGCTCAAGACAAGCAAGGACTGTTGCCCCAGGAGCTGAGGCATGAGCAAGGCACAGGCTGCTGCAGCTGGGGTGGAAATGCAACTTAGACATGGGCTACTGCCATAGGAGCTGAGGTGCAAGCATTATAGCACTGAGGCCTAAGCTGTGTGTTAATTCTGCATGTTCCAGGCTAGAATGCCACTAGTGAATGTAACTCCACCCTCCTCAGTGGCAGGGCAGCAAAACAGCTGTTACTATCCCTTCACCTGAACATTCTTCTGGTGGCTGGGGGATAGTCTTGACCTTCCCAACACAGCTAGCACTTGCATATGCCTTTGGGTTGCCTGAGGACAAGCCCACCTGGCTTGGTTTCATACCCAACACATTCTAGGACATACAAGTCTAGGGGCCAGTGGATTGCTCAGCTCAGTCAACCACCATTGGCACATAGCTATTCCTCCTAAGGGATGGAGGATGGGACTACCCACCCTGCTGCCACTACCACAGTTTACACCTACCTGAACATGCCACCTACTGGCCTGGAGACTGGTTGCTCAGCCCATTACAGTCACTGTTAAAACAAAAACACAAAACTTGGGAGCCAAAGGGCCAGTGGCCACTACCACTGGCATTGCCCTGCTAAACTTGGCAGTCCAGAAGCCCAATAACACATCTACCTGCCCAGAACACCACTGCCACCACTGACTTCTGAGTAAGGATCTGGAAGCCAAAGAATAGACTTGCCTGGACCCACTAAGAAGAGTGTCAACATACACTTCTCTGAGGCCCAAAGGCAGGTACACTTAGCCAACCACGGTTACCCCTGTGACCCCAAAACTGGCATATGTGGTACCCCATTTCCAGCAAAATATCACTGCAGCATCCACTAATTACCACACTTATGCCACCAAAGAAATTACAAGACAATCCTGAATCTGTTTATTGGAAGATAAATTACATATAGAGTACACCACTTTGTGCACCCAGAATCAAAGTCACACTGTTCTACCCAACCAATACCATAGACACATCTTTAGGAAGTTGTTTGCCCTTGTGAAAAAGAAACTTTGAAAAACTGAAAGAAGCAACCATTTCACCAGAGGCAAAGATATCAACATAAAGACATAGACACATGAAAAAGCAAGGAAATATGATACCTCCAAAGGAATACAATAATTCTCTAGCAAAAGATCTCAATCAAAAACAAATTTACAAAATCCCAGAAAAAGAATTACAAATATTTACACTAAAGAATTTCAATGA
>NC_045436.1:55754078-55949641 GCF_002776525.5 Piliocolobus tephrosceles
ATCCCAGAAAAAGAATTACAAATATTTACACTAAAGAATTTCAATGAGACGTAAGAAAATTCTGATAATAAAAATAAAATAGAAAAACAGTTCGGGATATAAAGAGAAATTCACCTAAGAGACAAATATCATTTAAAAAGCCAAACAGACATTTTGAAACTGAAGGTTTTATTGAATGAAATATAAAATATGTTATAAAACATTAACCATAGACTAATTTAAGCAGCAGCAGAAGGAATATCCAAATTTAAAGACAAGTCTTCTGAAACAATCCAGTAAGACAAAAACAAAGAATATAGAATAAAAAAGAATGAGTAAATTTTTATGACATATGGGGCACCATAAAAGGACCAAATATGCAAATTACTGAGCAGCTAGAAAGTAGGTTTAGAAAACCTATTTAACAGAATAATAGATTTAAAACAAACAAACAAACAAACTTCCCCAGTCTTAGCAATAGATTTAAACATTCAGATACAGGAGGCTCTGAGATTCCCAGATACATTCAAGAAGCTCTTCACCACAGCATATTATAGGCAAAAGTGTCTACATTCAAAGAGAGAACTCTAAAAACAGCAGAAGAAAAGCATCTAATCACATAAAATAGTCATACTACTCAAGGCAAACTATAGTTTCAACACTATTTCTTTCAAACTCTCAAGATCGTTTTTCAACAGAATTAGAACATCTATTTTATATTACATAAAAAGCCATAAAAGAACCCGAAAAGCCAAAACAATCCGAAGAAAAAGACCAAAGCTAGAGGCATCATGTTATTCAACTTCAAACTATACCATAAGGCTACAATAGCCAAAATGGTATGGTACTGGTACAAAAACAAACATATAGACCAGTAGAATATAATAGAGAGCCCAGAAATAAAGCATCACCTACAACCATTGCATCTTTGACAAAGTTGGTGAAAATAAGCAATGAAGAAAGAAAACCTCTATTCAAACAATGGTGCTAGGATAACTGGCTAGTCATATGAAAAATAATGGAACTGGACTCTAACCTTTCTCCACATACAAAAACAAACTCAATATAGATTAATAATTTAAATATGAGACCTCAAACTATAATACTCTTAGAAGAAAATACCATTTTGTGCATCATCCTTGGGAAAGAATTTATGTCTATCTTCAAAAGCAATTGCAATAAAAACAAAAATTGACAAGTAGGACCTAATTAAACTAAAGAGCCTTTGCACAGCAAAATAAACTAGCAACAGAGTAAACAGACAACCTACATAATGAGAAAAAAAATGTTCTCAAACTATGTTTCCGAAACAGATCTAATATTCAGCATGTATAGGAAACTTAAACAATTAAACAAGGAATAAACAACCCTATTAAAAAGAGGGCAAAAGACACAAAGAAACAATTCTTGAAAGAAGACATACAAATGGCCAGCAAATATATGGAAAAATGCTCAATATCACTAACCATCATAGAAATGCAAATTGAAACCAAAATGAGATACCATCCCACACCAGTGAGAGAGGCTATTAACAAAAAGTCAAAGGCAAGGCTGTGGATAAAAGGGAACAATTATAAACTGTTGCAAATCAGTTCAACTACTGTGGAAATCATTTTGAAAATTTCTTAAAGAATTAAAACAGAACTACCATTCAACCCAACAATCCCATTAATGACTATATATCCAAAAGAAAATCAATTGTTCTACAAAAAAACACATGTATGTTTATGTTTATCACAGTACTATTCAAGTAGCAAAGACATGGAATCAACCTAGGTGCCCATGAATGATGGCTTGGATAAGAAAAACATGGTACAAAGATGGCCGAATAGGAACAACTTCAGTCTCCATCTCCCAGCGCGAGCGACACAGAAGACCGGCGATTTCTGCATTTTCAACTGAGGTACTGGGGTCATCTCACTCGGGAGTGCCGGACAATCCGTGCGGGTCAGCTGCTGCAGCCCGACCAGCGAGAGCTGAAGCAGGGCGAGGCATCGCCTCACCTGGGAAGCGCGAGGGGGAAGGGAGTCCCTTTTCCTAGCCAGGGGAACTGAGACACACAACACCTGGAAAATCGGGTAACTCCCACCCCAATACTGTGCTGTAACACCGGCACACCGGAGATTATATCCCACACCTGGCCGGGAGGGTCCCACGCCCACGGAGCCTCTCTCCTTGCTAACACAGCAGTCTGCGGCAATCTAACCGCAAGGCAGCAGCGAGGCTGGGGGAGGGGCGCCCGCCATCGCTGAGGCTTAAGTAGGTAAATAAAGCCGCTGGGAAGGTCGAACTGGGTGGAGCTCACAGCAGCTCAAGGAAACCTGCCTGTCTCTGTAGACTGCGCCTCTGGGGACAGGGCTCAGCTAAAGGAGCAGAAGCCTGTGAAACGCGAACGACTCTGTCTGACAGCTTTGAAGAGAGCAGTGGATCTCCCAACACGGAGGTTGAGATCTGAGAAGGGGCAGTCTGCCTGCTCAAGTGGGTCACTGACCCCTGAGTAGCCTAACTGGGAGACATCCCCCACTAGGGGCAGTCTGACACCCCACACCTCACAGGGTGGAGTACACCCCTGAGAGGAAGCTTCCAAAGCAAGAATCAGACAGGTGCACTCGCTGTTCAGCAATATTCTATCTTCTGCAACCTCTGCTGCTGATACCCAGGCAAACAGGGTCTGGAGTGGACCTCAAGCAATCTCCAACAGACCTATAGCTGAGGGTCCTGACTGTCAGAAGGAAAACTATCAAACAGGAAGGACACCTATATCAAAACCCCATCAGTACGTCACCATCATCAAAGACCAGTGACAGATAAAACCACAAAGATGGGGAAAAAGCAGGGCAGAAAAGCTGGAAATTCAAAAAATAAGAGCGCATCTCCTCCTGCAAAGGAGCACAGCCCATCGCCAGCAACGGATCAAAGCTGGTCAGAGAATGATTTTGATGAGATGAGAGAAGAAGGCTTCAGTCCATCAAACCTCTCAGAGCTAAAGGAGGAATTACGTACCCAGCGCAAAGAAACTAAAAATCTTGAAAAAAGAGTGGAAGAATTGACAGCTAGACTAATTAATGCAGAGAAGGTCATAAACGAAATGACAGAGATGAAAACCATGACACGAGAAATACGTGACAAATGCACAAGCTTCAGTAACCGACTCGATGAACTGGAAGAAAGAGTATCAGCAATGGAGGATCAAATGAATGAAATGAAGTGAGAAGAGAAACCAAAAGAAAAAAGAAGAAAAAGAAATGAACAAAGCCTGCAAGAAGTATGGGATTATGTCAAAAGACCAAATCTACGTCTGATTGGGGTGCCTGAAAGTGAGGGGGAAAATGGAACCAAATTGGAAAACACTCTACAGGATATCATCCAGGAGAACTTCCCCAAACTAGCAGGGCAGGCCAACATTCAAATTCAGGAAATACAGAGAACGCCACAAAGATACTCCTCCAGAAGAGCAACTCCAAGACACATAATTGCCAGATTCACCAAAGTTGAAATGAAGGAAAAAATCTTAAGGGCAGCCAGAGAGAAAGGTCGGGTTACCCACAAAGGGAAGCCCATCAGACTGACAGCAGATCTCTCGGCAGAAACTCTACAAGCCAGAAGAGAGTGGGGGCCAATATTCAACGTTCTTAAAGAAAAGAATTTTAAACCCAGAATTTCATATCCAGCCAAACTAAGTTTCATAAGTAAAGGAGAAATAAAATTCTTTACAGATAAGCAAATGCTTAGAGATTTTGTCACCACCAGGCCTGCCTTACAAGAGACCCTGAAGGAAGCCCTAAACATGGAAAGGAACAACCGGTACCAGCCATTGCAAAAACATGCCAAAATGTAAAGACCATCGAGCCTAGGAAGAAACTGCATCAACTAATGAGCAAAATAACCAGTTAATATCATAATGGCAGGATCAAGATCACACATAACAATATTAACCTTAAATGTAAATGGACTAAATGCTCCAATTAAAAGACACAGACTGGCAAACTGGATAAAGAGTCAAGATCCATCAGTCTGCTGTCTTCAGGAGACCCATCTCACATGCAGAGACATACATAGGCTCAAAATAAAAGGATGGAGGAAGAACTACCAAGCAAATGGAGAACAAAAAAAAGCAGGGGTTGCAATCCTAGTCTCTGATAAAACAGACTTTAAACCATCAAAGATCAAAAGAGACAAAGAAGGCCATTACATAATGGTAAAGGGATCAATCCAACAGGAAGAGCTAACTATCCTAAATATATATGCACCTAATACAGGAGCACCCAGATTCATAAAGCAAGTCCTTAGAGACTTACAAAGAGACTTAGACTCCCATACAATAATAATGGGAGACTTCAACACTCCACTGTCAACATTAGACAGATCAACGAGACAGAAAGTTAACAAGGATATCCAGGAATTGAACTCATCTCTGCACCACGCGGACCTAATAGACATCTATAGAACTCTCCACCCCAAGTCAACAGAATATACATTTTTCTCAGCACCACATCACACTTATTCCAAAATTGACCACATAATTGGAAGTAAAGCACTCCTCAGCAAATGTAAAAGAACAGAAATTATAACAAACTGTCTCTCTGACCACAGTGCAATCAAACTAGAACTCAGGACTAAGAAACTCAATCAAAACCACTCAACTACATGGAAACTGAACAACCTGCTCCTGAATGACTACTGGGTACATAACGAAATGAAAGCAGAAATAAAGATGTTCTTTGAATCCAATGAGAACAAAGATACAACATACCAGAATCTCTGGGACACATTTAAAGCAGTGTGTAGAGGGAAATTTATAGTACTAAGTGCCCACAAGAGAAAGCAGGAAAGATCTAAAATTGACACTCTAACATCACAATTAAACGAACTAGAGAGGCAAGAGCAAACACATTCAAAAGCTAGCAGAAGGCAAGAAATAACTAAGATCAGAGCAGAACTGAAGGAGATAGAGACACAAAAAACCCTCCAAAAAATCAATGAATCCAGGAGTTGGTTTTTTGAAAAGATCAACAAAATTGACAGACCGCTAGCAAGGCTAATAAAGAAGAAAAGAGAGAGGAATCAAATAGACGCAATAAAAAATGATAAAGGGGATATCACCACCGACCCCACAGAAATACAAACTACCATCAGAGAATACTATAAACACCTCTACGCAAATCAACTAGAAAATCTAGAAGAAATGGATAATTTCCTGGACACGTACACTCTTCCAAGACTAAACCAGGAAGAAGTTGAATCCCTGAATAGACCAATAGCAGCCTCTGAAATTGAGGCAACAATTAATAGCCTACCCACCAAAAAAAGCCCAGGACCAGATGGATTCACAGCTGAATTCTACCAGAGGTACAAGGAGGAGCTGGTACCATTCCTTCTGAAACTATTCCAATCAATAGAAAAAGAGGGAATCCTCCCTAACTCATTTTATGAGGCCAACATCATCCTGATACCAAAGCCTGGCAGAGACACAACAAAAAAAGAGAATTTTAGACCAATCTCCCTGATGAACATCGATGCAAAAATCCTCAATAAAATACTGGCAAACCGGATTCAGCAGCACATCCAAAAGCTTATCCACCATGATCAAGTGGGCTTCATCCCTGGGATGCAAGGCTGGTTCAACATTCGCAAATCAATAAACGTAATCCAGCATATCAACAGAACCAAAGACAAGAACCACATGATTATCTCAATAGATGCAGAAAAGGCTTTTGACAAAATTCAACAGCCCTTCATGCTAAAAACGCTCAACAAATTCGGTATTGATGGAACGTACCTCAAAATAATAAGAGCTATTTATGACAAACCCACAGCTAATATCATACTGAATGGGCAAAAACTGGAAAAGTTCCCTTTGAAAACTGGCACAAGACAGGGATGCCCTCTCTCACCACTCCTATTCAACATAGTGTTGGAAGTTCTGGCTAGGGCAATCAGGCAAGAGAAAGAAATCAAGGGTATTCAGTTAGGAAAAGAAGAAGTCAAATTGTCCCTGTTTGCAGATGACATGATTGTGTATTTAGAAAACCCCATCGTCTCAGCCCAAAATCTTCTTAAGCTGATAAGCAACTTCAGCAAAGTCTCAGGATACAAAATTAATGTGCAAAAATCACAAGCATTCTTATACACCAGTAACAGACAAGCAGAGAGCCAAATCAGGAATGAACTTCCATTCACAATTGCTTCAAAGAGAATAAAATACCTAGGAATCCAACTTACAAGGGATGTAAAGGACCTCTTCAAGGAGAACTACAAACCACTGCTCAGTGAAATCAAAGAGGACACAAACAAATGGAAGAACATACCATGCTCATGGATAGGAAGAATCAATATCGTGAAAATGGCCATACTGCCCAAGGTTATTTATAGATTCAATGCCATCCCCATCAAGCTACCAATGAGTTTCTTCACCGAATTGGAAAAAACTGCTTTAAAGTTCATATGGAACCAAAAAAGAGCCCGTATTGCCAAGACAATCCTAAGTCAAAAGGACAAAGCCGGAGGCGTCACGCTACCTGACTTCAAACTATACTACAAGGCTACAGTAACCAAAACAGCATGGTACTGGTACCAAAACAGAGATATAGACCAATGGAACAGAACGGAGCCTTCAGAAATAATGCCACACATCTACAACCATCTGATATTTGACAAACCTGAGAAAAACAAGAAATGGGGAAAGGATTCCCTATTTAATAAATGGTGCTGGGAAAATTGGCTAGCCATAAGTAGAAAGCTGAAACTGGATCCTTTCCTTACTCCTTATACGAAGATTAATTCAAGATGGATTAGAGACTTAAATATTAGACCTAATACCATAAAAACCCTAGAAGAAAATCTAGGTAGTACCATTCAAGACATAGGCATGGGCAAGGACTTCATGTCTAAAACACCAAAAGCAACGTCAGCAAAAGCCAAAATTGACAAATGGGATCTCATTAAACTAAAGAGCTTCTGCACAGCAAAAGAAACTACCATCAGAGTGAACAGGCAACCTACAGAATGGGAGAAAATTTTTGCAATCTACTCATCTGACAAAGGGCTAATTTCCAGAATCTACAAAGAACTCAAACAAATATACAAGAAAAAAACAAACAACCCCATCCAAAAGTGGGGAAAGGATATGAACAGACATTTCTCAAAAGAAGACATTCATACAGCCAACAGACACATGAAAAAATGCTCATCATCACTGGCCATCAGAGAAATGCAAATCAAAACCACAATGAGATACCATCTCACACCAGTTAGAATGGCAATCATTAAAAAATCAGGAAACAATAGGTGTTGGAGAGGATGTGGAGAAATAGGAACACTTTTACACTGTTGGTGGGATTGTAAACTAGTTCAATCACTATGGAAAACAGTAGGGAGATTCCTCAAGGATCTAGAACTAGATGTACCATACGACCCAGCCATCCCATTACTGGGTATATACCCAAAGGATCATAAATCATGCTGCTATAAAGACACATGCACACGTATGTTTATTGCGGCACTATTCACAATAGCAAAGACTTGGAATCAACCCAAATGTCCATCAGTGACAGACTGGATTAAGAAAATGTGGCACATATACACCATGGAATACTATGCAGCCATAAAAAAGGATGAGTTTGAGTCCTTTGTAGGGACATGGATGCAGCTGGAAACCATCATTCTTAGCAAACTATCACAAGAAGAGCAAACCAAACACCGCATGTTCTCACTCATAGGTGGGAACTGAACAGTGAGCTCACTTGGACTCGGGAAGGGGAACATCACACACTGGGGCCTATCATGGGGAGGGGAGAGGGGGGAGGGATTGCACTGGGGAGTTATACCTGATATAAATGATGAATTGATGGGTGCTGACTAGTTGATGGGTGCAGCACACCAACATGGCACATGTATACATATGTAACCTGCACGTTATGCACATGTACCCTAGAACTTAAAGTATAATAAAATAAAATATATATATAAAAAAAAAGAAAAACATGGTACATATACACAGTGGAATACTACATACCTGTAAATAAGAATGAAATTATGTTATTTGAAGCAACATGTATACAGCTGGAGGCCATAAATGTTGTGAATTAAGTGAATTAATGTAGGTAAAAAAAAAAATAAATAAATATTACATGTTCTCATAAGTCAGAGCTGAACTTTGGGTACTCATAGAAATAAAGACAGTAATAATAGACACTGAAGACTACTAAGTGAGAAACAGGAGTGGGACAGGTGTTGAAAAACTAACTATTCAGTACTATGCTCATTACCTGAGTGACAGAATCAACTGTACTCCAGACCTCAGCATCACACAATATACTCATGTATAAAACATGTACATATGTCCCTGTGACTAAATTAAAGGTTGAAATTATTAGAAAATAAAATTGATATATAGATACATCTCACATTTTATATATACGTGTGTATATAGATATATATAAAATGATATAGATATAGATATGCACACATATTTGTATACACACTCAGCAATAAAAAGGGTTAAAATTCTGTTATTTTCAACAACATGGATGAAACAAAATGTCACGTTGAAATAAGCCAGGCCCAGAAAGACAATATCATATGTTCTCACTTATATTTGTGACCTGAGAAACTTGATCTCATGCAGACAGAACATAGAATGATTGATACCAGAGGTTTGGAAGGGTATAAGCGTGGGAGGGGGAAATGTAGAGAAGCTGGTGAATGGGCACAAACATAGAGGTAGATAAAAGACATAAGCTGTATTGCTTGGTAGCACAAGAGTGAATATAATTAGCAACAATATATTGGATTGTTTTATAATGAAGCTAGAAGAGAGGACATGAATTGTTACCAACCCATAGAAATGATGAATACTCAAGGTGATTGATACCCCAAATACTCTGACTTTATTTTACATTTTATGCATGTAACAAATACTCAAATGTACCCCATAAATATGTAAAATATCATGTATCAATAAAAGAAAAAAATTAAATTAAAATTAAAAAGTACTACAGTATCAAATAATAACCTTATAGCTATGCACAAGAATAATTTATTTTGAACCTCTGATTTTTTAAAATCATGATGCATAGGTTGCTTTTAAAATTCTATGTCCTTCATTTTGTATCATTTCAGGTATAATTTTAAATGATATAATTTTTAAAATTTGAAAATATACTACAGAGACACATCTCAATTACTATACGTTTATGTTTTCTTTATACTCTTAGAGATCATCAGTTTAGAAGACTGTATCTGTACCCACAATATCAGGTGAATATATAAGACAACTTTTAAAATGGTGCTGCTTTTTTCTTTGTTAAATGATATTTTGTCCTAAAATATACAAATAATTAAATCCCAATCATATGTTTTAGCTTTAAAATGTATCATAATAGAATTTTGACATCTCCCTAGAATTCTAATTTGAATTCCAACTGAATGCTGGATGTTTTCATCTAGAAACTCAGTCATAACAGATGGAAAGGTATTTAGAACAAATAAAACTCTTTTATTATTTCTTATTCTTAGAATATTGTTTAGGTCCCCAACCTATTTGATAACCTCAAGTGTAAATAACCAAGTTTGCTATCTCCAAACTTGCTCCTACTCTTGACTTCTTAATTTCTCCCATATCCCCAGAAATTAGTCCAGCTAGCTCACAATCATTATCTTTCTATTGCACGTTCACGCTCATAGATAAATCCTGTAATTCCTATTCCCCAAAGCTTTTTTACTATGTTCTTTCATTCGTTTCTCTTATTTTATGTTCATGTCATCATCACATTAAGTAGAAACTTTCCTACATTGAACCTAGAAATCTCTAACAGCTTCTTTCCTGCTTATTTTTAATGTTTACTACATATATTTCCTGATTGGTTACATAAGATTCAAAATGATAAATGTCCTACAAAATTTTCATTAATCATATTATTTTGCTCCCTAAAAATGTGATCTTTTTCATGACTTATAGTATTATCTGAAGACCAAAAAATAAAATTTTAAAACAGTAGATCTCAAGGTAAAATTGTATTCAAAAATATTTGAAATAATATTTAGTAAAGATTTAGAGTTCTCTTAATAAAGTGTGGAATAGATTCACCTGGAATAAACAGGAAAAAATAACAGAAGGACAATTGTAGTAAATATAATAAGAAAATACAATCTCAACCTGATCAAATTAGGAAAGATGTTATTTCAGACCAACATAAAATCATAAATTTTGAGTCAATTGCACCAAAATCAAATTGTCTTTTCACTATATCTAAATTTTCAGATTTAAACCTTCTTAAAGATTTTATATGCTTATAAGTATACTTTGCAATTATTAAATTTGGCCTGCCCAATATGATACAAGTCAGTGCAGTACTATAGCCCAAACTAGCAGGTTTTGTAAGCCTAAGAGGAATTTTGGTTGTTACACCAATGGGCTGAGCTGTTGA
Source organism: Piliocolobus tephrosceles (assembly GCF_002776525.5). NCBI lineage: Eukaryota > Metazoa > Chordata > Mammalia > Primates > Cercopithecidae > Piliocolobus > Piliocolobus tephrosceles. The sequence goes on from NC_045436.1 coordinate 55,764,485, forward strand.
AGTTTATAGGGTAGGGCTAGAGTTACTAGCCACCATATGCTGTATAAGGCAGTCCCATCTCTGAATATTTTCAGATGTTTTAGGAAATGTGGAAATGGCTTTATAAGTTAAGGGCCTATTTTTAACCTTTCAAGACTTAGCTATACTTGAATATTGATAATATATTATTTTTGCACGTTTATTTCCAAATATACTCTGAAGATTTTAGTAAGGAAATTATAGCAGGCTCTCAAATTTCAAAAAAAAAAAAAAAAACATATTTTAGAAAAGAATAATAATGATACTTCACTAGGCCCTCTGTGTGGAGTTTACCCATTCTCCCCATGTCTTGCTGGGTTTTCTCCAGGTACGCTGGCTTCATCCCACATTTCAAAGATGTGCATAGTAGGTGAATTGGTGTTTAAATTTTCCTGGTCTGAGTGAGTGTGGGTCTGTGTATGAATGTGTCCTCTGATGGAATTGGCTTCCTGTTTAAGGTGAGTTCCCTCCTTGCATCCTAAGCTGCCCAGATAAGCTTTGGCTACCCAGTATCCTGAACTAGAATAACTGGGTAAATAATTATCTGACTGGCTTTTATTAACCTTTCTTAAATGTACGTATAGCTCACATTCCTTTGCATGTTTAATATCAGAAATATTTTGGTTTTTCTTCAGAAGTTTGGTGATACTTTTGTGACCAGAAATATGCCGTAAAAGCATAACTCTTGTTTACATCAATTAGCTTATGGGAAAATTGGTTTTGGTATACATTTTACTTAAAGTTGCCATTTCCTGCACCTTAGGTGAGCACTTGCTGTGCTTCATACATTGAAAGGAGACTTCTGTTTCAAATGAAATTTTACCAAGGTTATTCCAGATTTCAGAAAAATCATCATTTTGGTGCCACCAGTATTTGTGACATTTGCATAACTCATAAAATCTCCTGATATTCACTCTGTGTTTATAGCTCTTACATTCTTAGCAATAGTAGTTTAAGTACAACCATTTGATTTCTGCATGATAATATCAGGCTTACTCAAGCTCAAGCACTTACACGTTGCAATATGAATTATTGCTTAATAAGTTACTTATGTTTTTCCTTTATGTAATAGAACATGTACTTTTTTTGTTTTAGGTTATACACATTTCATCCATGACTTTCTTAGGATATTAACAAGAATTTTTGTAAAATATTTATTATACTAGGGTAATAATGTGACACCAAATGCTGATGAGGATATATGTCAATAGGAACTCTCATTAATTTCTAATGGGAATGCAAATCTTACAACCACTTTGGAAAACAATTTGGCAATTTCTTATAAAATAACCTATTATCTCCAAATTATTCAGTGATTGTACTCATTGATATTTACCAAAATGAGTCCCTATGAAAACATTCAAGAGATGTTTATGGCAATTTTACTCATATTGTCAAAAATTGGAGACAACCAAGATGTCCTTCAATAGGTGAAAGAACAAAACATGGAACTGCCATATGGTGCAATATTATTCAATGATTTTTTAAATGATTTACCAGTCCACGAAAACACATGGATGAGCCTTAAACGCACATTAGTAAAATAAACTACACTGAAGAGGTCATATACTACATGATTCCAACTATGTAACATTCTGCAAAAGATGAAAATATTGAACAAAGAGATCAATGGTTGCCAAGGTTTCAGGGAAGAAGGAAAGAAGAGATGAATAGATGTAACACAGAAAATATTTTAGGACAGTAAGACTATTCTATATGATCCTGTAATGGTGAATCCATGACATTATGCATTTGTCAAAACCTATAGAACAGTACAGCATGAAGAGTGAACCCTATTATAAACTATAGACATTAGTTAATAATAATGTATCCATATTGGGTTATCAGTTACAACAAATGTACCACACTGATGCAAGATAATAATAGGAGAAACCATATGGAGGCAAGTGGTTACGTACAATATGTACTTTCTGCTCAGTTTTTTTCTGTAAGCCTAAAACTGCCATAAAAATAAAATACATTACATTTTTGAGAAAAAGGCTTAATGGTCTGATATAACTGAGATACCATTCTTTTTAAAGTCAGAAGGAAATTAAGTAATATATGGAGGTTTTTTTTTAAACTCTTTTTTTGTTATCCTGCATTTTTCAGGCAATATAATGGGGGAAGCATAAGATTTTTACAACCAGTGCTATTGTTTGAATGCTTATATGCCACCAAAATTTGTATGTTGCAATCAAATATCCAATATGTTGGGATTAAGAGGCAGCTCCTTTGGAAAGTGACTAGGTGATGAGGTGGAGCCATCATGAATGAAATTGGTGTCTTTATAAAAGAGAGCTGAAGGAGTTGGTTTACCCTTTTGCCCTTCAGCTATGTGAGTACACACACCAAGTACCATCTATGAGGCATAAGCACCCACCAGACATCAAATTTGCTGATGCCTTGATCTTGGACTTTCCAGCATCCAGAACTGCGAACAATAAATTTCTGTTGTTCATAAATAACCCAGTTTAAGATATTTTGTGACGGCAGCCCAAACAAACTAAGACAACTGGTTTAAATAATGTTTTCCAAGTTGAGTTTCTAGGTCAGCTATAAATGGTTAATTAATGTCTAATAGGGCCATTGATTTTCAGGGTTATCTGCTCCACTGAACAGAAATTATCTGAAGGGCTACTGTATAAAATCTATGAGTTATCATGTAAATTTAATAGATCTGGGAATTTTCTTTAATACGAAACAGTGAGGTTAATTAAGTATATTTACACAGATATAGTTGCACAGATGTTCATTCATGTGACATTGAAATGATGTGCCGCCCATTTTCTTGCATTACTCCCAAATTTCACATACTTTTTTTGACTTCTTTTAAATCTGAATTTATTAAAGAGGTTTATAGGTAAATACTCTTGTTCCTTAAAATAGTTTTCCCTTTTTCGGAAGACCTAAATTTTAAGTTTCAGTTGATTTAACATTTTGTTTTATATAACACTTTGATGAGTAGTTGGAAATTTGTTACTGGTTTCCTATATAAACATTCCTTCACTTGGATCTCACATCTTTTACTCTATCAAGTAAATACATTGAAAAGGTGATATCTATAAGAGTATGAAATGAAGGTTGACCACATATGGCCCTGATATGGTAAATGTCATAAAATAGCACTATTGTGATATTAGGTGGAATGAATGCTTTATGTGTTAATATTTGAAATAATTTCAAAAATTATGGGAAAATTTAGGAGTTTATTTTAAAGTAATTATTGATATTCACAACATATTCTTACAAAAGATCAAATTTTAACATTACATTTTATCTTGATTAACTGTATTTCTACTTCAGTGTTCTCTTGGATCACTCAAATTGGATCTTTATTATTATTGTTATTAACAAAAGTAGTAGTAGTAGTATCATTATTATTTGGTTCATGGTTAACTACCAAAGTTTGACCAAGATGCTACAAAATGGAATTCAATTTTTATCCCACATAACCCATAAAGGAAATACCAACATGAGATGCCATCACTATTTTATTTTCATAAAAAGAACACAACTAGTTAATAGTAAATCTAAAATAAACCTCTAATGACTACGTCTTTATGATTGAAATTCAAATAATTTGTGTCTATCCTAAAATAAAGCTACTCAAAATGACCTCCTATCTTAGAGAATATGCCCATGTTGGACTTTCCCTCAATACTCGCAGAGTCATTTAAACTTGTTTGATTTAAAATTAAAATTAATCTTTAAGAGAATTATTCCTTGAGAACTGTTCTAAAATAACATTCCATTCACCTCACTGCCAACTCTAAGATTCTACTACTTGAATTATCTCAAGACCTAATGTAAATTTATGTTTTTATATATCTCCATATGGAGAATAGTTAATTTTTTAAAATGAGGAGATTCTGTGAACTGGCTGGAACTTTCGTGGGCTAAGCCTTCTCTAGAAAAAAAAATAACTTTTAGATAAATTTTGGCAAACACAGAGATATTCTATTTAAATCCAACATTTTCAAAATTTCTAAAACACCATATTAAAATCAAAAAGAAAACCTAAATTTATGGGTAGCAAACATATTTAAAATGCAAGATTTTCTATTGAACTGGCAAGAAAGAAAAGACATCCACCTTCAATTGGTTGGAAGGAGATCTTTTCAATAAGAAGTTTCTATTTCATTCCTAGGTTCATTTTGTTGAACATTTCCCTTCTTTACAAACTATGAGTATAGTCAACATTACTATACTTTATGTGTTTCTTAGAGTATGAAGTAAGCTGTTATGAGCAGGCTTAGGCTAAAAAACAGGAAAGAATAATTTAGCATTTTAAGGAAAGAGTTTCAGGTTAGAAAGATTTGGCTTCTAATTACAAATATACTACTTGTCAGTTACATGATCTTGAGAAATATTTATTGTCCAATTCTCACTAAGATAGTCCTTAAAGTACATTCAATGATACATATTAGTACATAATAGTACTTCAAGACATTATTTTTTTAATGTATTAAAGTTATTAGTTTAGTAAATGAAACATGGTATCTGCTCAGTTGTTCAATTAATGGTTGTTACTATGTCTATTGTAGTATAGAACAACTGTAATTGAGTAAGCACATTCTCTTTAATTCTAAGAAAAGATATTCTGGAAGCCAACTTGAGTTTCAACAGTTTTTTTCTGCTTCCTAATTTCTTTAACAATGTCCCAGAAACCATGTCTGGTTATAAGATAAGGAAAGGCAGTGATACCGTTTGAATGTTTGTCCCCTTCAAATCTCATGTTAAAGTGTGATCTCCAGTGTTGGAGGTGGAGCCTAACGGGAGGTGTTTAATCATGGCAATAGATCCCTTATGAATGGCTTGTTTCCATCCTCAGGGTAATGAGTGAATTCTCGCTCTATTAGTTCCCATGAGATCTGATAGTTAAAAAGACCTCTTTCTTGCTCTCTTGCTTCCTTTTTTGCCATTCCATGTAACACATCTGTTCCCCTTTAATCTTTTGCCATGAGTAAAAGCTTCCTGAGACATCACCAGAAGTCAGGCATATGTTCGTGCTACGCTTATACAGCTTGAAGAACTAAGAGCCAAACAAAACTCTTTTCTTTATAAATACCCAGTCTCAGGTGTCCATTTATAGCAATACAAAATAGACTAACACGGCAGGAATTGGAAAATAGAGAGGAAAGGCTATAGTAAGCTGTCATCTCCCTCTTTTACACTTCCAGCTTGCTTTTCAGCAAAGCAAATTTAGAGAGAATAACCAATCTATACCAACTCGCCTTTTTTGACTCAGATGCTCCAGGGGAGTAGGCCAATAAAAAGAATGCAAATTCATTGAGATTTTCCACTGGGGAAGAGAGACAGTAGCCTTGAAACCAAAATAGAACATCCTTTTCAGAGATTTTTTGGACAATAAAAGCAATTGGATGCCTAAGGGCTAATAAATGAAGGAACAACACATAGCATTTACACCATAAACAATATACCGGGGGAAAATGAGATAAAGAGGTGGAAATTTGTCCAGCTTGAGTGTGAAATTGAGTCACTGGACTTGGGATGAGATGACTAGGACATATGATAAAGGAAATCTGACCAGAAGAGACCATGTGAAAGGAAGAAAGTCAGCACAACCTGGTTGCCTAGCACCCTGGGCAAACTCCTAAATCACCATCATCAGAAAAAGAAGTGGGAGCCAACTTACAGAATGGTATTAACATGTTTTCTTGTCATCAGCCATGGACTTCCCAATGACAATTGTCAACTCAAACTCCAAGACATTGCTCAGCTCAATAAAAGCCATGCTCTGTGGACAACCATTTTCAATAACTAGGATACTTATAAACCCAGTCCCTACATTACATATAAATACAGTGAGTGGTCCATGATTCTTAGGATTGTAGTAGAGTAGAGAAGGGAACGTCATGAGCATCAACCATTGAGTGGGACTGAATTAAATACCAGCTTGAACTTTCCTTGAAGCCAGAAAAGCAAGAACATTCTCCAATAATATGTGCGAAATTATTATCTCCCCAAATGCACTACAAATACTTTCAAAAATTGAGGAAGTGGTCAGGACACAGTGGCTCACACATGTAATCCCAGCACTTTAGGAGGCCAAGGTGGGCAGATCTCTTGAGGCCAGAAGTTCACGACCAGCCTGGTCAACATGGTGAAACGCCCTCTCTACTAAAAATACAAAAATTAGTCAGGTGTAGTGGTGGTTGGCTGTAGTCCCAGTTACTTGGAGGCTAAGGCATGAGAATCTCTTGAGTCCAGGAGGTGGAGGCTACAGTGAGCCAAGATCATCCCACTGCACTCCAGGCTCCGTGACAGAGAGAGACTCTATCTCAAAAAAAGATAAATGCTGGGACTTAAGAAGGTAAGGGCCGGCTGGGCGCAGTGGCTCACGCCTATAATCCCAGCACTTTGGGAGGCGGAGGCGGGCAGATTACGAGGTCAGGAGATGGAGACCATCCTGGCTAACATGGTGAAACCACGTCTTTACTAAAAACAAACAAACAAAAAATTCCCGGGCTTTGTGGTGGGCACCTGCAGTCCCAGCTACTCATGAGACTGAGGAAAGAGAATGGCAGGAACCCGGGAGGCGGAGCTTGCAGTGAGCCGAGATCACACCACTGCACTCCAGCCTGGGCGACAGAGCAAGACTCCACCTCAAAAAAAAAAAAAAAAAAAAAGAAGGTAAAGGTTATCAATTTGCTTTCTTTATTTTGAGTATTATAGGATCATAGTCATTAGTATGTGATTGTTTTCAAGTTTGTGGTTAATTAAAAAAAAAAAATCATTCTTGGCATTTTCTGTGAAAAGGACATGGCCCTGTGTAAGCCAGAAATACCATTTTGGCATAAGGATCATTTTGAGCTAAAGGCACTTAACAACAACAACAACAATGTACGAGGGAGACTCTGGCCCTCCCCTCTTTTTTCCTGAAAGCAGAGGATAAAACCCTTGTGTAGATTAACTCCCTGTACTAAAAGGAGAGTAACACTCTTATCAAGAATGGGAAGTGGAGACTAAGAAAATTCTGTAAAAAAAAGATCTTGTTGGAATAATTTTTATCATTTCTTAGCCTTCTCACCTGGTTTAGCTACTTTCCCTCAGTTGTCTCTGTCTAACTTACAATCAAAGCATTTAAGTTTTGCCACTTCTTTGAGTCATTATTTCTTTATGAGAGCTCCCATGTTCTATAAAACTTAAATAAATGTATATACTTTTGCTAATCTGTATTATATCAATTCAACTATCAGGCCCAACCAAAAACTCTAAGAGGTTAGAGATAAAATATTGCCTCTCCTACAAGACAATAATGCATAAAGCAAAAATTTGAAGAAAAATTTTAAAAAGCTAAACTTTGAAAAGTGTCTGCTATAAATCCTAACACTGACAGATGCTCCGTTAGAAGTTGAAGCTGTTAAATTCTTTGTATTCAATCATATTTAAAATTTAAAAAGCTCTCTCATTACATAATAACATAAAATAAACAGCAAAAAAAAAAAAAAAACACACCAATGCTAATCATCTATTTTAAGGGATTTCAAATTTGGCCTCTTTTTGCTCTATTTACAACATAGTTTATTTGCAAATATTCTCTATCATGATGAATAGTTTCAAAAAAGGATATATTATGGGAAATTTTTTGTCAGAAGTAAAATGATCATTAAAATCAGAACATATTTGCTTTCATGGTATTGTATTATTTGCTTAATAACCTACCTTAATAATATCTTGTATACCAAAACTCAGAAGACAACACGATATTGTCAGGTGTTAGTTACTAAGTTAGATTGGTTTTCAATCTTGAACTTGGCACATTATATCTCAACATCCAGTTCTTCCTCACACAAACAGTGATAATAAAACAAAGCCTGTCCTTCCTGGCTCAGATGCAAGGTGAAGGTAGAATATAGGATTCTGTATATGAGAATGACTTGCATACCACACAATTGGGAATTATTTTAACCAATTTGTCTGATGAATGAGAAGGGTAATGGTAGGACGGTAGAAATAGATTATTTTTAAACTGTTTGGATTTGAAGGAAGAAAATTACCAATTGCTTTGTTTATTGCAATTTCTTTCTTATCTACATATGCTTTTATGTTTTGAACTTAAGCTTCTTCAGTTTAATCAATTCAGGTTAAAATAAATTGTAAGCACTACATGTAAAAGATTCAGATAAATATGATTTTAAATAAAACTTGCTATACTATTTTGCCTAACTAAAAGCTGAAAGTTCAGCACTTGAAGCATTGAACTATTATGCTTTTAATTAGCAAAATAAGTTTAAAAAATATAAAATATTTGTAATCTTTTAGCGCTCATGTATTTTAAAATATAATAAAAGTAAAATTAAATTTGAAGAGAAATATGATGGCATTTGGCTTTATTAAATTTAATAAATTAATAATTATTTGGAGAACATGTTTTAAAGGGGACGTTGTTAATTCTAATTTTACCAAATTCAATATTTTCTAAGTTCATGCATAATTCATTTATGCAAACAAGATGTACAACATTAGAAAAAATATTTAAATATATAATTAGTGAATGATAATATTCTGGTTCTCCTTATTTTAATATATTAGTTTCTTAACATATTTAAATAATTTCCTTCAAATTATAATTCAAAAAATCTGCTTCAGGTTATACTTTTGCATTATAATACTATCTAAAGTATGATGATTTCTATGGAAAACACTACTTCTTTTAGAAAGTAAATTAGTCTTTAGCTTAATAAAAATCATAAATCTAGGCCGGGCGTTGTGGCTCATGTCTATAATCCCAACACTTTGGGAGGCCGAGGCAGGTGGATCGCTTGAGGTCAGGAATTCAAGACCAGCCTGGCCAACATAGTGAAATCCCATCTCTACTAAAAACACAAAAAATTAGCTGGGCTTGGTGGTGGGTGCCTGTAGTCCCAGCTACTCAGGAGGCTGAGGCAGGAGAATCACTTGAACCCGGGAGGCAGAGGTTGCAGTGAACTGAGATCGTGCTATTGCACTCCAGCCTGGGCAATAAGAACAAATCTCCATCTCAAAAGAAAAATCATAATTCTAATAATCTAATTTCTATAATATTTACTCATAGATGAAATACTTAATCAGTTAGAATGTGTTTTAATTTTTACATGTTTCTGATTTGTCTCTAAGGTCTTCGAAGACAAGTTTGACCTAAGCAGTTACGTTGCTGAATGTAACGTCAAAGGAGGCTTACCGATTTGAGAGTTCAATTAGAAACCCATGAAGGTCCATTCTTTGAATGAAGTCTCAGGGACAGCATGCTACAGCAGAAACAATTCGGCGTTTGATGAAACTGTAAGTAAGATTTGCTTTTGCATATCCAACAATGTTCAAGTTGCTTTTCTGTAAACATTAAAGAAAGTATTTGAAACTACAAAATACCTAGAATAATTAATCAACAATTCCTTGCACATTTAATTCAGATATGAGTAAGTCAATAACCAGTGAGGTAGAATTGTATTTAGACATTGATTTATAAGTAATATTTTCATACTTTCTTGCCTAACTATTATGTATTTACCTCCTTCCTGGATGAATAAACTCAGAACTGTCATCTTCCATTGTTACCTTCCATAAGGAAATTGAGTAGTAATTTTAGAAATCTTCTCAACAAAGTATTGAATTGCTTTTAAAAGAATTTAGCACATAGTAGTAATCAATATTTCAAGAAAGAAAGACAGTATAAAAATGTTAAAACCTTGCTATAAAGGTTTGACAAACAGTAGTGATTATAGTGAAATTTAAATAAACATAGAGATATGTTTTCCTTCATCTTCTTCTTTAACTTAGAGGCAAAAATTAAGGGAAAATATATTATGTAACATTTAATTATTTGTACTACCATAAGAGACTGAGATAAAGCAATTAATTATGCAGGAGGAAAAAAACTCTTTAAATTAAATGAAGAAATTTTTCAAGGGAGAACAAGAAATATAGTTTTATCAAATGTTGTTAATAGGTCAAATGAGTCTGACGTTAGAATTAGTGACCTCCTTCATAATGGAGATTTCCATGGCTTAATGGCAAAAGCCTAACTGAAATATTTTCAAAAGAAAATAGGAGGAGGGGAATTTAAAACTGTGAGAGGAAAATACACAAGCACACACACATACACAAACAGACACCCCCCCCCCCCCAATACCTTTCAGTTTAGTTGTAAAGGAAAGGAGAGAAATGCAACCACAGGTAAAAAGGAAAGGGGGTCCAGAGTAATGTTATTATTATTTTTAAGACTGGAAAATAAAATGCCACTTTTGCATACTAATAGAAAAGTCTGAGAATAGAGGGAATATTTGAAACCTGGCATACTTGTCAAGTTCCCTTGCAAGGTTTATTGCAGGGGTTCCTTGGTTATCGTGTCCTTCCTCTGGGCCAGGACTCCAGACGACCCAGAGGGTCTAAGGTTGCAAAGTCACTGCAACCAGCACTATAAAGTTGGCAAGGAGAAGTTGTGCTGCCTGAGCCCTGATCTAGCACTGGTGACGAGTGAACTGGAACTGTGGACAGCACCTGGCTTTTCACTGTGATCTTGGCCAGAACCTGGAGAAGGTCTCTCTGCCAGAGACCTATGTTTCATTTAATCTGCAGCTACCATAGATAATTCTTCAAACAAGCAGAAAATGCCCTACTCAGGCACTCACCACAAGCCTGTGCTTTGCAGCTGCAGACTTCCTAAGCCTCTTCAGCTGATTCCACCTGTATTCAGAGCAAGTAGGAAGTGAGATAGGCAGAGGCAAACCTCCACAAAGGGAGCAAAGCAGATAAATCCTCCCCTGTGTTTAGGAGAGAGAATTCTGAAGTATATTCCACAGTTCCTGGACAGGCCCAAGGAGGATTGAGCCCCAGGGGCCAACAGCACTTAGCTATAAACGCCTCTCCCATTTGCTCTTTCCCTTCCGAGCTGCCTCTATCTGCTCTCTCTTACCTGCTTCCTGAGTTCACCTCCTCTGTGGAACACCTGCCCCAGATCTTTGTCCTGGCTCTGTTTCATGAGGCATCTAAATTAGGCAATGTCCAAGGATTTTAATTATAACATTACTTGCAATGATAAAAATAAAGCCAGCATTTAAAACAGTGCAGGAATAAGTAAAAATTGTGATATCGCATTATTAAATATTCTGTAGTCACAAAATTTTTTGGAGAAAGTATAAAATATTCACAAAAGTTAAATCTAGGGGTGTATATATGGTTACATTTTATTCTAGTAATTATTTCCTCTTATTACAGTTTCTTAAGTCATTTATGCCATCTTTTTAAACATGAAAATACAATAAATGTTAATTATGGAGATAAATACCATCTGCAAAGCATAAAATACGAAGAGAAATTCTGCATATCCTTTTTCTTAAGTGCAGGCAAATTGAATAATTGATTAGGTTTTAACTGGTTGAAAAGCTACAATAAAAAGATAAAATATATTTCAAGGAACTGGAATTATAGCAAATATGCAAAGAAAAGAAACCTAAAGTAAGAGCATCTTTTAAAAATTTTGACTCATTTTAATTTGTGTAACTGCATTTGTATTGTGTAGTGACCAAAATGATATATTATTGAAGGTAAACACCATATATGTGTAAAAGTACATAAAAAGATTGTCCTCTTGCATTCTTGTTATCTGCTTTAGTTTATTGAACAAATATCCATATTTATTTGATGACACTGATATCTTCATCGTTTTTATTTATTTAGTTGATGACTAATTTAGAAGCCACCCATAGATCTAAATCATTTACACTGTTTCTTTTTATGTTTACTGTTTAGTCCTCATCTATGCCATACATCAATATTAATGTTTTTATGAGAGGGTAAGTGCATTATTAGAATCATGGCATGCTAATAAAAATTACAGCATATTCATTTATTTTATAAATGGGTAATCTATCTGCATGTTGCCAGGTAAATCTTTACAGTCTATTATGTTAATAAGTCAAGTGTATAAAATCTTCAACTGAAAATAATGAATTATAATCCAGAATAAATAGTAGATGACAGAAAGATATTTAACCATATTATTTCAGTAACAAATAAGGTATTTTAAAGAAAGGTAAGAACATTCTGATACTGTTTGTCCTCATAGGATCTTTGCATGTGACTGTATAATAGAGATTCAGATGATAACATGATGCCAGGCACAGTGACTCAAGCCTGTAATCCCAGCGTGTGGGGAGCCCAAGGTGGGCGGATTGCTTGAGCCCATGCATTTGACACCAGCCTGGGCAACAAGGAAAAACCTTGTCACTACAAAAAAATACAAAAATTAGATGGGCATGGTGACGTGAGCCGGTAGTCTCAGCTACTTGGGTTCCCTTGAGCTCGGTGTGATCGAGGCTGCAGTGAGCCGTGATGGTACCACTGCATTCCAGCCTGGCCTACAGATCAAGAATCTGTCTCCCAGAACAAGAAGAAAAACACGTCATATATTAGACCATAATGGCCCATTTGTCAAATTCATAATGATTCCATGAAGATTTGGAATTTCTATGACATAATATGAATTTTGTTGCTGCTTATACGCAAAATGTAAAGCATAAATATAATTTCCCAACTAGACAAAACAATGAATAACATTTAAAAATGGAACTAAAAATATTATGGAACTTCATTAAATAATAAATTCATTAACTTTTTATTGTTTACCTTATATTCTGCAAATATTCACTCATCATCCTGTAAATTGCAGACACTGTTCGGGGCACAAGATTACAGTGGAAAACAAAACAGAACAGAATTATTGTCTTCAATGTAGTGAAAGAAGACCATGTGCATGGTAAAGCTAGAGAACGATTACAGAATGATTGTGTGAGCTGGAGAATAGTGTGGAGAAAAGCAGAGTAAGGAAGGGGGATAGGATGAGTGGAGGGCCAGAGCAGTACTATGATTTTAAATAGAGTGGTAAAGGATACCTTTACAAAGTGAAATTAGTGCAAAGGCCTGACAGAGGGAAGAGACACAGCAATGGAGTAGAATTCTTCAAACAAGACAATGCAAAGGCCCTGAGGTACAAGCTGATTTGATGTGTGTGAGGACTAGCAATGAGGCCTCCTGATTTTAAAGCAGCATCAACGAGGGAAAAAGAGGCAGATGTCTTTGAAGAGACAATGACGGATGGTGTTGGATTTTGTAGACCACAGCAGGAAGTAGCCTGTACCAGTCACTCAGTTACTCCTTATCAGAGCACTTACAGTTACAAAATCATTCTTTGCTTTTCCAAAATTAGGACTTGGAGTCTCTATAAGTTAAACAGAATATTCTTCATAAAGATTCAAGCCTCTTCATTAAATGAAATAAACCAAGCAAACATGATCATGCAGTATCATATTTGTACTGAGAAATGTCAGTATCTATAATTACCTTAAGTTTCCTGGTCAGAACAATTGTCAACATGTGAAAATTAGGCTTGTCTCTATCCAGAAATTTTAAGCACTATTAAATTCTATACATTTATAAGATTCCAACTAATTTCAATTTACTATCATCAAGGCAAAAACTTAAACGATTACCCTTGACAATTGCAATCGAAACACTAATACAAATTATAAATTTGCTAAGCTATGTTCGTTCATTGGAGATCCCAGAAAGAGATACACTTTTAGCATACTAAATTCGTATTAAAAATAAGAAGAAAGAAGTTCACTTTAAAACGTGAATTTATTTTATTACTTATTATTATTCAAAATGTATGCTAATATTTATAAAGATAATAAAACATAAATAAGCAATTGCTACTATACAGCATCTGTTATGTGTAATGCATTGTGAAAATCACTTTACTTGTTTGTATTATTTCATTCCTTAATCACAATAGGAAATATATATATATATATATATATTTTTTTTTTTTTTTTTTTTTGAGACGGAGTCTCGCTCTGTCGCCCAGGCTGGAGTACAGTGGCTGGATCTCAGCTCACTGCAAGCTCCTCCTCCCGGGTTCACACCATTCTCCTGCCTCAGCCTCCTGAGTAGCTGGGACTACAGGCGCCCACCACCTCACCCGGCTAGTTTTTTGTATTTTTTAGTAGAGACGGAGTTTCACCGTGTTCGCCAGGATGGTCTCAATCTCCTGACCTCATGATCCGCCTGTCTTGGCCTCCCAAAATGCTGGAATTACAGGCTTGAGCCACCGCGCCCGGCCGGAAATATATTTTTAAATAAACTTTTAGAACAGCTTTAGATTTGTAGGAAAAAATCTTCTGAGGACAGTATAGCAAATTCCTGTATAACCCAGTAACTAATAAATTTCTCTTATTATTAACACCTTACTATAATTATGATATATTTGTTATAATTAATTACATTGCATTAAATAAAGTTTGTATTTTATTTAAATTTTCTTAGTTTTTATCCACCATCTTTGTCTATTTCAGAACCCCATCTAGAATACATTACATTATATTGTCAGATCTCCTTAAATTTCTTTTAAATGTGACAGTCTCTCAGACTTTTTTTTTTTTTTGCTTTGCATAACCTTTACATCTTGAGGAGTACTGGTCAAATAAATTTCTGTAGCTTGTTTCTAAGTTGAGAGTTTTCTGATGGTTTTTATTATTAGAATGGGATTTTGGGTTTGGGGGAAGAAAAACCAAAAGAGTAAAGTGTCACTTTCATTATATTGTATCAAGGGTACTCTTATGGATGGAATTGTGTTCGCTATATTGAAGTCCTAACCCTCATTACCTCAGAATATGATTTTATTTGGAGACAGGGTTGCTGCAGATGTATTTAGTTAAATTAAAATGAAGTCACTCTGAATTAAAGGGTGGGTTTATAATACAATATGGCTGGTGCTCTTATAAGAAGACAGCCATGTAAAACCAGAAACAGACAATGTCATGTGATGATTCAGGGAAAGATGGGTGTGATGCAGCTGTAAGTCAAGGAATGCTAACAGTTGCCTTCAACACCAGAAACTGAGAGAAAGGCATGGAATGCATTCTGCCTTAGAGCCTTCTAGAGAGCACCGTCCTGCCACCTTCATTTTGGCTTCTGATCTGTAGAACTGTGAGAAAATATATTTCTGTTATTTAAATCACCTGGTATGTGGTACTTTGTTACAACAGCCCTAAGAAACTAATACAGTTACATAGTATTCATATGGCTTATTGATGTTGATGTTGACCTTAATCCCTAGTCTCTTATAGTGTTTGTCAAGGGTGATGCAGTATTAAATCCTAACTACATAAAATTAACTGTAATAGTAAGGTATCGCTGCAATAATTTTGTAGCCACTTTCTCTTCCTATTGTGGTGAGCTCACTGTTGCAAGCACCTGCTTAAAGCATCATGTGATGCTAATCTTCTCCCCATGAGCAGTTTTCCACAATAAATTGCATATCTCAGTAAAAACTGTTCTCTCATGGTTCTCAAGTATTTTTTGTTGTGTTTAGTGCAGTACTGTAAACCGTGAATAACCATGAAACCAATAGGAAGTGCCAGTAGTGATTCCAAAAGTACTTCCAAAAAGCAGGCAAAAATAATGACATTACAAGAAACACTTGAATTGCTTGATATGTACTATAGATTGAAGTTTGCAGCTGTGGTTGCCCATTGTTTCAAGATAAGTAAATCTAGGGTAAGAACCGCTATCCAAAAAAAAAAAAAAAAAAATGAAAGAAAAGAAAAGAAAAAAGAAAGAAAATCTGTGAAGACATCACTGCATGGCGGTGGCTCAAGCCTGTAATCCCAGCACTTTGGGAGGCCGAGACGGGCGGATCACGAGGTCAGGAGATCGAGACCATCCTGGCTAACACGGTGAAACCCCGTCTCTACTAAAAAATACAAAAATACTAGCCGGGCGAGGTGGCGGGCGCCTGTAGTCCCAGCTACTCAGGAGGCTGAGGCAGGAGAATGGCGTCAACCCGGGAGGCGGAGCTTGCAGTGAGCTGAGATCCGGCCACTGCACTCCAGCCCAGGAGACACAGCAAGACTCTGTCTCAAAAAAAAAAAAAAAAAGACATCACTGCAGCTATGCAAGCAGGTGCAAATACCCTATACTTTTCATGAAATATCTTTTCATCTTAGCAGCTTTTATGTGGGCGCATCATTGTTATAAGAAAGGCATATCCATAGATTCTAATATGATTCAAGAAAAAGCAAAGACATCATAGACAACTAAAAGCTAAAGGCTTTTCATTGTAATAATACAGTATATACCACATATACAAAAACAGTGTGAATTAACTGTTTATTCGTAAGAAAGCTTCTGGTTAGCAGTAGGCTATTAAGCAGTTAAGTTTTGGCAATCAAAAGTCATACACGGGTTGTTTAATATGCAGAGGGTCGGTGCTCTTAACCCCTGCATTATTTAGGGTCAGCTGTGGATAGACACACACACACACACACGCACGCACACACACACATTATATGCAAAACTTTTAAACATTTTCGTAACTTTAAATCACTTATAATTTGTTATGACTTCTTTTTTACTTGCCAAGTTCTGTCATTCTTCATTTAATTTATCTGACATCTGTACTCTTATTCCATGCTTATTATCAGAAGTTACTTAAGTTTCTACTTTAGAAGAATTTATTAACTTTTGTCTGGACCTTGAAAATCATTTCCTAACTAACTTCTTGTATGTCGTATTTCACAAGTATGTGTGTGACATCAGTGGATATGGAAGCATATCAGGCCCTCATGGGAAATAATATTTACTGATTTTCCATTATCAACTAAATAAACCTTTTCCACTTTGACCCAAGGTTTCCATGAACCAGTTGCATACAAAATTTCTATTGTACCACCCTGTGTACTCTCACCCAATTCTCAAACTTTAGCAAACAATATTTGCACAGGCCTACATAGATATGCAGTGTTTTCCCAAATACGTATTCTTATTCACATTGTTTTCACTATCCAGAATACTCTATTGCCCATAGCCAAATGCCTGAATCATACTTGTCCTTGCCAGACAAGAGCAAACGGAGTTCGCTTGATAAAACCTTTCCTCATCTTTCCAGTTAAAAGTATTCTCTTTGTTCTCTGAACCTCCTGACATTTAAGTGTTTCCTCTTTTA
Source organism: Piliocolobus tephrosceles (assembly GCF_002776525.5). Taxonomy (NCBI): domain Eukaryota; kingdom Metazoa; phylum Chordata; class Mammalia; order Primates; family Cercopithecidae; genus Piliocolobus; species Piliocolobus tephrosceles. Next base: position 55,781,511 of record NC_045436.1, read on the forward strand.
CACACCACTCTTGATCTTATATTAGAGAAATTCATGAATATAAGATTATTGTAAGCAGGATACATATCTTAGCACTTTTAAAAATCCTCCACAGCACCTAACACTGAATCTTCCATATTTAGTTTTATGTTTATCGTAAATTCATGCAGCATAAGTTAAGAAGAATAGAGTTATTTTTAACCTTCTGCAAAATTGACAAAATTTACAAATCTTTTTTTAGTTAAATCAAATCACACAATAATTTATTCACTATCTCCTTCATATCTAACTCTCTATTTTCCACAAGCTATTTAATGGAGCTTTTCTATCTCGGGCTAATTTATAAAATCAGATATTGTTTTAGCTCTGCCTCTTTATTCTCATTATTCTTATATTTTAGTGTGTATCTGCAGTACTTATTTTTGTCTGAGAATATGATTATATAATTGATTTGAATGTGAACATTGCACTTGTTACCCTTAGAATCATTTCCTCTCAAAGTGAAAGAAGAATCGCCCCAAGAATCTAGAGTTAAAAAATGTCTAGAGAAATACTTGCAAATGAAAGTGATAACTGTCTATATAACTCCATTCTCTAACTTAGCCAGTTTTAAGTATTAGGAAAAAGTTTAGTTTTCTGCTAAGAAATTATGTAAAAACTGATAAATAATTTAGAGCATAGATTGAGTAAATAAGTAACTTGAAAGCTGGAACTAAAACGGAAAAAACTAAATATAAAAATGCCTTCTCAGAAATAATCAAGACAACAGCAGAGATTAATGTTATCATTAATAGAGTTCATGTGGCTATTGCTGATTCTTCCCCAGACTGGTCAGCACTTCTCCATTTTTTTTAATTTATTTTATTTATTTATTTATTTTTTATTTTTGGAGATGGAGTCTTGCTGTGTCACTCAGGCTAGAGTACCATGGTGTGATCTCGGCTCACTACAACCTCCACATCCCTGGTTCAAACTATTCTCCTGCCTCAGCCTCCCAAGTAGCTGGGACTACAGGCATGTGCTAACGTGCCCAGATAATTTTTTTTTTTTTTTTTTTTTAGTAGAGAAAGCTAACACCAAATTAGCCTGGGTAGTCTTGAACTCCTGACCTCAGACAATATGCCTGCCTCAGCCTCCCAAAGTGCTGGAATTATAGGTGTGAGCCACTGTGCCTAGCCCACTTCTCCATATTTTTTATCCAAATACTTAAGTATTTTTCTAGAAGCATATTCTTTTGCAATGATTCTTCCTTCAAGGACAATGTTTGATAGTTTTCTACAAGGTCGTTTTTGACAAGTTACCCAGATGAATCACATATGCAATAATTGCATTGAACAATTGATGTGTGTCTGGTGTGTTCTACACACTTTTGATACTCCTATCCCAATAAGGCATTGTTATACCCTCATTATTTGAACTTCCTAATTGAATGGACAGAATATAAGCAAGTTAATGCATAACTTTTTAGATACTGTGAAATTGTAATAATTCTAAATAAAGTAAGATAATATATGACAATGTAGCTGAAGGCAGGAAGGGCAATGTATTTGTGTGTGTTTATGTATGTGTTTGTGTGTATATGTGTATGTGTGTGTAGATAGGTCAGGAAAGATGTCTTTCATATGTACCATTTGAGCAGGAGGCTTGAATGCAGAGAAGGGGTGGGCTACATAAACATCTAGCATTGGTACAATTCTTCTTTATTGATCAGTATCCAGACTCAAAACACTGTATTGTTTAAATAAGGTAAAGGAATTTGAGCAAGAAGAGTGTTTGAGATAATACTTTGACTCTATTTTGCATACCTTGTAAGGTTTATAGCTTAATCCACAGCTATTTTTATCTTTGCATCAACATGCATATTGATTGCTTAAGAGATATAGAGTTTTGCAAGTTTTTAATATTAGACATTCTTTCTTAGAATTAACTTTTGTTGATATAAATGAAAATAAAAGCCATTTCAGCCCAGAGAGACACGTAGTTTCTCCTTATTATTTAAGACAGATTTGATCATATCTTCATTCTAAGGTGGCATCATTTTTCTTTACTTTGACTTAGCATAACTTTAAAAACAGTTTAATAGAAGCAATATTAGCATTGTGTAGAATATAGATATAAATATATATTATTGTATATTAACATATATGTAATATTATGTTACTATTGTATAGAATATATATATATATATGTACACATGCACACATAAACTGCATAGCTGGGAAAAATCTTGTACTTCTTTTGGTTACTTGGAATGAATATCCAACTCTTCACTTGGATGCATCTAAACTGTTGCATGTAAGCTGTTGTTTTTTGTTTTGTTTTGTTTTTGCACACATACAAGAATTATAGTGTTCAACAGTTAACGAAATAATAGCAACCCCTTCCATGAAAGGGGAACAATCTTCAATTCTCCAAGACACTTTTTAATTTATTTGCTTTCTTTGTTTTGTCTGATATATAACTTTAAATGTAGTTAGAAGAAAGTTTCACTTTAAGATCATCAAAATATTTTTAGAAGGCATTTTAATGTTCTTATTATCAAGAATCAGGGTTAAATCTTTAAATTAAACTTCAATTTGGTTCTGTTACCAATGCAAATAAGTCGAGCACAGTAAAAATCAGTGGACGACATAAATTCTTGTAGTACGAACTTCACTCTGGTACAGGCAATGAGGACACTATCATAATTTATTCCTATTACATATACAAACTAATCATCAAATTCAGAGAGCACATACAGTAATAACTTTATTTTTTTATTATTGCTGATTGTATTTAATACTTTTAAGAAGTATAATATACCCTGCTTGAATTGCTGTATATATTTTCCAACAGCCCAGGACTCCCCTGCCATTCATAAAGGTTCATTTTAGCTTTCATGTACTGAATGAATACTGGTGTCAGATTAGTTCACTTTTGCTACTACTTCTTAATGCCATTTTGTGTTGCGCTGAAAATCAACTAAACGTTGGTCATCTGGTTTCCCTGATTTAAGATCTCTTGCTGGTCTCATCCTAGTCAAGTCTCATTGTTCTTCATGAGCACAACCATTCTCTCCGTGCTGAGGTCTAACTTAGGTCTTCGATATGGCAGCCATTAAATTATAATTTTAGACTCAGTTATCTTTCTTCTTTCTGCCTGCTATGATTAGTTCCAACAACTTCTACTTCAGAGACTCTTAAAACACTACCTCACATTTTTTCTCATTTATAAACAGAAGTAGTCAAACTGCTTGTCTGTCTTAATTTCAACCCCTTTCTCCAAATACTTATCCTGTGCAGGGGGAAACGTTTAGTGACTTCTGTGAACCTGAACTTTCCTTAGTGTGATAGCTTTCATCCAATAACTTGAGTAGATCAGCTGCCACGTTCTCTTCTAATGGAGGCCAATCTTGATGTGATGGCTAATTTTAGGTGTCAACTTGACTGGTCAAAAAGATATCGATATAGCTAGTCAAACAACGTTCTTGAATATCAGTAAGAAAGTAGCTTTGAAGTGTTCTTGCTACAAAAAACACATATTTGAAGCAATACATATGTTAATTAGCTCAATGTATTCATTCCAAAATGTATACATATTTTAAGACATTAGAGTGTACACAATACAGATGTATAATTTTGTTAATTAAAAGTGAATTTAAAAATAGAATAACCCCACATTATTGTGGGTGTATCTATGATAATGTTTCCCAAAGAGATTAGGGTTTGAATCAGTAGACTGAGTAAAGCAGATGACTCTCCCCTGTGGGGATGGGCCTCGTCTAACCGACTGAGGTCCTAAATAGAAAAAAAAAAAAAAAAAAGACAGAAGAAGTGCAAATTTACTTTCTATTTCAATTGGGACCTCCATATTTTCCTGCCTTTGGACATCATCAGCACTCCCGATTCTCAGCCTTGAACTCAGACTGAGACTTACACCAACACCAATACTCCCAAAATCCCTACTCTTCCATCTCTGTTCTCAATTTAGCCTCCTGCACTTGGGTTGAATTACACTGCCAGCTTTCCTGGTTCTGCCACTTACTAACATCAGTCAGATCATGGGACTTTGTTTTCAGCTTCATAAGCATTGGATGAGCCAATTCTTATAATAATCTCTCTCTCTCTCTGTTTCTCTCCAGCCCCCCATCTGTGTGTGTGTGTGTGTGTGTGTGTGTGTGTGTGTGTGTGTATGTGTGTGTGTGTGTACAGAGATGCTGGTGGCATCAACTAAAATATATATATTTGTTCGTTGTTTCTGAAGAAGTCTGTCTTAATGAACTTGGTGTTTCCAAGATAGCATTCTGTGCATGTATGCATTCTTATTAACTACTCTCATTAAAGAAAAGGAAGTGCAAACACATATAGGTGTCATCTCTGCCAGAATATCTCCTCTGGTAGTTTCCCTACAGTGCTTCTCTGCCAAGAGCCTGGCAAATTTATTTTGGCATTCATTACAAGATATCCTGATCTCAGAAAAAATGTGAGAAATGTGTTACTTAGACTTTGGCAACGTATTAGGAAGAGTCACCACTTTCATATTATGTCCTCCAGCTGAATTTAGAACTGCTGAATTATGTCCTAAAAGAAATTGAATGAGAAAAATAAGAGATACATTTTTTGATTAGCATGTTCAACTCATCTCCCTCCTTAAGGGAAAGTGGCACTGCTATCTACTCTTTTATTCAAGCCAGGAAACTGTATCATCAGACCTCTGTCTTTTCATTTTTCCTGTGTCTTACACCTAATCCATCACCACATCGTATCAAGGCTGTCTCCTAAATATGATTCACACTGGTCCATTTCTTTTCCATTTCTGCTGATATGCTTTAGTCCATGCCACCAGTATCTCTGGCTTGAATTACCCTAATGGCCTCCAACTAGTGTTTCTGCCTCCTGTCGTGTTTGCAAATCAAATCCATTTTCCACACTATAGCCAAAATACTCTTTTTAGAGTATAAATCTGATCAAGTCACATTTCTAGTAAATTATATTAGTGGCTGCCCAATGTTCCTAGAATAAAACTCTGTACAGCTTACTAGTCTCCTTATGTTCTGGGTCCTATTTATCTTCCCAGCTTTAACCCCTAGCACTTCTCTTCCAGTACCCAATAATACAGTAAACTGAACTTGTCTCCCAGTAGTTTCACACACTGTTGATCTCTCTGAATGGATTGTCCTTCTGCCTTCTCTCTCTATCAAGCCCTGACTGGTCCTTTTCATCCTTAACTAAGATGCCATTGCTTCAGGAAAACTGTCCCCGACTCTCCTGACTTTGTCCCGATGCATGTCCTTAATAAAATATTTATCATTTTGTGTTTAGATTGCTGGTTTTACTAACTTCTTTTTATCTATAGGCCCGCTGGCATTGGATAGAATGCAATAAAAAGACCTTAGATTTTTAGTCTATGAAAAAGGAAGTAGTAGTAAAAGTGAATTAATCTGACACCAGTATTCACTCATGCATGAAAGCTGAAGTGAACTTTTATTATGTATTTATTGATATTTATTTTAAGTAGTCTGCATATCAGTGCCATTAAATGGATTGTATAATCTCCCATTTTCCTCAGTCTTTACCACTGCCTTTCTTCTGTACCAGCTCTCCACTTTAATCACTTACATTTCTTCTAGAGATATTTAATATTGTGACCCCTACGTGAATGTGTTAATTTTTTGGTGCCTTTTCCTCTTTAGAGTTATATCTCCTGTTTGGCTCGATAAATATTTATTATGTAAATTAATTATCGTCAGTGTAAGTTACACATAAATAACTTTTTTGTATTACCTGTAGCTTATGAACAGAAAAAATATGCTTATCTGAAATGGCAAGTCTTACATTTGTTTGCTTAATTTTCATTGTGGACATAAAGTGAAATCTTTTACCACCATTATAAGCTGCATTATTCTCTGCAGCAGTCAGTTCACAACAGTCTTTATGTTACTAGGAGTAAAAACTAAAAGTGTGGGGAGGGGGTTTAAAATTGGTAAATATGCTTATGAGAAGTTTGAGAATGTGAGTAATACAATAGACTTCCCCCCACCCCGAAATTTGCTTACCAAATATCTGTATTCTTTATATTAAATATGAAACAAAAATTTAAATTATATTTTGTGGATATGTTGCTGGTTATACTAAGCTAACAGCTTAGAATAACTTGGAATCAAAACAGCTTAAATTAAAAAATATATTTACTTTTCAATATTTTTTAAACTTTGAAATTTCAATTATTTATATGAATTAAACTAGAGTAGCATGAGCAATATTTCTTTATAATGCTTTGAGAAAAATTTTACAAAATGTCATGTAATAAATATAACCTTTAAAATCTAATATCTATCATTTTGCCTACTGGATTGTGTTGAACAGTATTCTGAAAAAAATTAATATCTACTTGGTACCTCAGAATGTGACCTTATTTGGAAATAGCATCTTTGAAGATTTAATTATTTTTAAGGACCTCAAGACAAAATCCTTCTTGATTTAGGGTTCTGGGGCTGGTGTTCTTATAAAAGAGAAGAGGACACACAGAGACACACAGGAAAGAGGTCATGGGAAGATGGAGGCAGAGATTTATAAAGCCAAGCAATTCCAGGAGCCGCCAGGACCTCAAAGAGGCAAGGAAGGATTCTTCCTTAGACCCTTTGGAGGAAGTGTGGTCCTGCCAACATCCATGATTTTGTACTTCTGGCTTCCAGAAGTATGAAAGGCCATGGACAGGTACTGGAACTGAGCGGCAAAGCAGGAGGTGAGCAGCTGACCTGTGAGCATTAGCACCAGAGCTCTTCCTCCTGTCAGATCAGCAGCAGCATTAGATTCTCATAGAAGCACAAACTCTGTTGTGAACTGAGCACACGGGGGATTTAGGTTGCAGGCTCCTTATGACAAGTAAATGCCTAACGATCTGTCACTGTCTCCTATCACCCCCAGATGGGACCGTCTAGTTGCAGAAAAACAAGTTCAGGGCTGCCACTGATTCTACATTATGCTGAGTTGTATAATTAGTTCATTATAAATTACAATGTAATAATAATAGAAATAAAGTTCACAATAAATATAATATGCTTGAATCATCTCAAAACCATCTCCTCATGCCCCATCCGTGGAAAAAATGTCTTCCACAGAACCTGTCCCTGGTGCCAAAAAGTTTGAGGACTACTGCTTTAAACCACCCAGACTGTGATAATGTGTTATCACAGCCCTAGGAAAACAATATAGCTATCAAGCACACTCCTCTGAGGATATGTTTTATCTTCATTCATTTTCCCAGAATTTTGACATTTTCTGTTGAAAATCATTCTATGCTTTTGAAAGTTTTATAGTTCAAACAGTTCAGCAGTTTTCCAATGCAATGACCAACTGCATTTCTAAAATAATAGATAATATTTTTATCTACATTGATCAGTAGTACCATGACAACAATGTATACAGATTTTAAACAACTGTATGTAATTTCTAGCCCAGCAAATTAGAAAAAATTCAGATATAATTAAAACTTTATTCATTCAGATGGGATGTAAATCATATTTATTTATTGAATCACTTTTTAAAATTATACTCAACTAAAATGTGTTATCTACATGATACTTTCTAGGCTCACTATTTTCTTTTTGCTATTCCATTAGAGGAAGACATACTGAAACATGTAGGAATTATATATTTAATCCTTATATTTGAGTATCACCATGTTTTTTTAATTCCGCTATAATATTAGGCCCAGTGAAAAGGTCATGTGAAGGAACAGAAAGAAACAAGCCATCTGTAAGCCATGGAGTGGGTCCTCATCAAGAAACAGATCTGGCACCTTGAAGTTGAATTTTCCAGCCTCTGAAACTGTGAGAAATAAATGTCTGTTTTTAAGTCATCCAGTCTGTGGTATTTTGTTACCTCAGCCCAAACTAATATAGTACTCTAATATTTTTAATTACCAGAAGTGATATTTAGCAGAAATATCACTGTAGGAAATAAAGTTCTAATATAGTGTACATTTGTGCTTAAGATAATGAGTTGTAGCAACTCTATTCAAGCATTAGCATGCACTGGAATCACCAGGGGACTTTCTAAGACAAAAATTGCTGGGCCCTATCCCAGAGTTTCTGATTCAGAGGTTCTGGTTGGGGCTCAATATTTTTCATGTCTAACACATTCCCAGGTGCTAACACATTCCCAGGTGATGCTGATGCTGTTGGTTTGGGTGCTACACATTGGGAAACAGTGGAGTACAACATGAAGAGGCCTAGGTCTGAGTTCTGAATTATGACTCTTTTGTTGTTAATACCTCTATGATCTGAGTAAATTTTATCAATTTTCTTATCTGTAATAATAAGGACATTAGAAAATGTCATCTGTCATATAGTGTTATGTTAAATAAAATAATATATATATATAAAGCACATAGATCAAAACCTAACACATAATAAATGTTCAGTAGAATATTTATATCATTTCAATCATTTATTTACTTCTCCCAAAGGTGGTCAACACTGAAACTCTAGAGTGTTAACTCATACCATATAGTTTGTTCTAAGGTGTGTGTGTGTGTGTGTGTGTGTGTGTGTGTGTGTGTATGTATGTGGTAAGGGAAAGAAATATTTCTATGCAAGTTTATCCAGAAACATTTATCACATTGTCTAATATTTTTAAAATATGATTATCATAATGTACATCTTCCCTTTTATTCTGAAGTTAACTAATGCACCCTGGAGCCATCATACATTTTAATACTATAAGCCATTTTTCAGAATTCAGATTATCAGAATGATCAGTTTACGTTACTCAAATGTTACTATAGATTTAATATAAAAAGAAGTATCTTGTTATTTTATTTATTTGTATCTCCTCCTAAGCATCTAGCACAGTAATCTGGAAACAATAACTGTTTATTGAATGTCTGTTAAAATTTTCAATTCTATTCATCTTCTGTTTATTTACAATCTCAAGAAAAGGCAGAAACTTTGTGAATAAACATCAATACTTTATCTGAAGAGTAAAATCTTGTTATTTTATCGGTTTCATTCCATTTTGGTTATAATTACATTATTCTCTCACATGTGAATCTCACTGAAGATGGCTTGATTTGACTCTTTTATATGCCTAACACATATCTAAGAACAGTGAAGTTCAACAGATATCTTCCCAGTCCAAAATTTTAAAAAATATTTAGCTATCATAATTCTTCAAAAAGCCAACCCATTGGTTCACACAACAAATTGGTTTACAGCAGTACTATATAGTCATAGAATAAAGTTCTACCTTGGAGTAAAGGTAGACTATTTATTAAACTCGGGAGTGGTAGAAACCATACTGCCAAAGGACTGAACTGCTTCATATAAATCAAAACTTTCAAACCCTGAAAAGAAAATAGTAAAAAAGTTTTCTGTGTTTATGTCTCAATGGCAAAAGTTCCCACTGAGATTAATATTAACATTGTAAATCATAGTTAAACATAGCATTAACATTTTTAATTGAAAAAATAAAGAAAAGAAGAATATCTCTTTTTTTAGCCTGGGACTATAAACTCAAAGACCTTGACTACATTCCATTTAATGTGGCTCAATAATTATCCATTTCATCATCTTGTTCCATGCTTTCCTATGTCTATCTTCATTTGCAAATGTATTTGTTTTAATTTTTCTATGATAATAAATTTATGTGTTTTCTTTTTTCTAAGTTGTAATGAACTTATTCACTTACTCAACAATTGTTTATTTTTAATAACATGATGCAATACTGCATAAACTTATGTACTGAACAAGGTGATCAAAGTGTTTGAATGACACATGCTCACTTATAATGTATCCCTTTAGTGATGAAGTAATTATCGTGAAATATATTTAGTAAATTACTCTGTAAAAAAATACATATTAATAATAAAGTTTTTGTGATTTTTTTCTTTGAATAATTAATTAAGCTAGAATGGATTAAAATACATTATTTTTGCTTACTATTAATTTTATTTGATACAATGGACTTTCAATATGAAACATAGATAAAATGGGGTTATTGGAACTTAAAAATGTATATGAATATGTGGCTGTGAAGAAATAAATACTCTCAATCAGATTTGTTGATTGATTTGGAAAATTAATTATTGCAGTTATAATTATTAAGAAATTAAAATTGGATTGATGTAGTTAAACTGATCTAAAACAATATTTACACTAAGGTTGTTCACAGATTTCAAGAAACATAGCAGATCACTATAAGATAAGCTTGTCATTCAATAAAAGATTATATATCATGAGACAATATGAAATAAATATAAAACCAAACCATCACTACAAACACCACTTAAGGGACTTTCCCTTATAAATTTGATGTTATAAATGTGTATTGTTAAATACAGTAGCCACTAATCGTATGTGACTAAATTTAAATATAAATTAACTAAAATTACATAAAATCAAAGATTTAGTTCTTTAGATTCTTAAGCCACATTTCAAGTGCTCAGTAGTCACATATGACTAATAGCTACCAAACTGAACAGAGCATATATAGAACATTTCCATCACTGCAGAAATTTCTGTTGGGCAACATTGTAATATTTTTCCTTATATCTTTATTGTTATTTTTAAAATAGTGTTTCACATTTGAAGTTTTATTTCATAATACTCTATGAGCCATGGATGAATTTACATGCTAGGTAATTATATATTCCTAGAATATAAAATGCATTTTAATTTCACAAGTGAAAATGTATATTCATAAACTCTACTTTGCTTAAATAGGCTACTATTTTATATAAATTATTTTAGGAAATAGTTTGTATATATTCAATAAAAAATTATATAAAAATGCAATATTTGATTAAATTAGTATGGCTTAAATAATTAGGTGACTGATTTGGAAAGTTTGGTGGAACCAACACAGGAACACGCAAAATAAACATAAGCCAAGTGAGACCACTTGATAATCTATGTCCAGCAGTAGACCAGAGAATATAAGCATCAGAACTGCACGTCTCTTCCTTATAGAAACTGTACTTATGATACCACTGATTTGTGATCACCTTCTGTATTTTCTGTTTATTGAAAGGATGGTCCTTCAATCATCAAATTAATTAAGGTTTATGAATTTGGCTAATTTTTCACTCTCTATTCTGTCTAAACCTTCATACAGCAATTGCTAACATCATTTGAAAGTTCTCTATGGTATCAGAAAATGATTCACAAGTAAGCAGGAATTCATTAACTCATAATCTTCATAATAACTGCATAAGATAGTAACATTATCTTTGCTCTATACTTGAATAAATTGATGCTCAATGTAATATAATCATTGTTAAAGATGTGCAGCTACCATAAGCCAGAATATGACATTGAGTATTCTGTTTGTAACTGCTACATGTACTTCTCCTTGTTGAGTTAAACTGATTTTATTTACACCTCTGGACTAACCTTCCAAAGGGAAGATAACTTACTAATGAGGTATGTGTTTTAAAACATTTATGATATTCAAAAAGTAAAAAAAAATAAAACACCCAAAAGAGAAAGAAAAAGAGATTGTAAAGTAGCAGGGAGCGAATCAAAACACAGAAAAGAAAAAGAGAAGGAAAGAGAAAGAAAGGATGAATAAGTAAGAGAGAAAATAGAATAATAAAAAGTTAAGAAAATATGAGAGACTATAACTAATGACAAGAAAACAAAGGTAAAATACGGATTTCTGCCCATCAGTGTGCAGTCCTCAGTGTGAACATTATTGATGCATACATTCTAGACCATACATTTTAGACAGTACTGTGTCACAAAGCCCACTCCTTCAACAAATACTGCAGACACTTGCTGGTTTCTAGACGCTCTGTAGCTGATTAATATACAAGAGTGAACGGAATAGATTAATGTAATTTCATTTTCATTTTAATGGAGATAAAAAGCTACTAAACATAATAATGTGTATGATTTTAGATATGGAAGTCCATTCTGATATGGTGAACTTTGGATAAAAGTCGGGAAATCTGAGGGAGCAAGCAATAAAAATATAGAAAATAAACATTCTGCGCATCCTGTTAGATTTGGCTCTGATGATGCAATCTCCCAGAGATTTGCTCATTTAAGTTCCGATAAAACTTGTCCAGATTTACCAGGCTCTAATCTTTTTTCTACTATCTCTTTACTTAGAATCTGAAAAAAAAAGAAATCACACAATCTGCTTGCTAAGTAAGCAGTCACCTTTATTATATCTGCAATTTTTAAAAATAATTATATTAGTTTTTAAAGATACTCTCTTTTGTTTTAATTTTCTATCAAAATGGAAAACTTATTACTTCCAACTTCTGTTAGCTTTTATTATCACATTGATGATAGCCTTTCTTGACTTTCATTTTCCCACTTCAATTCATCTTTTGAAATCATGACCTGCATTTTGTCATTGCCTAATTAAAACCTACCACATAATCTTTGCTCTGTGTTTTTGTGCTCAAACATTTCAATCCAGTGTAAAACAATGAGTGCTTGTGAAAGGAAAAAAAAAAAAATAATAAGAGGGCTACGTTTAGATTAAATTGTGTGTCTCCCCCTACCCACAATTCATATGTTGAAATGCTAATTTCTAGTACTTCACAGTCTGATCTTATTTGGAAATAGGGTCACTGCAGATGTAATTAACTAAAGTGAGATCACTAGGCTGGGCCCTAACCTGATATGACTGGTATCCTTATAAAAAAGAAAACAAAGGAGATTTGAACACAGCAACACACAAAACAGGGGAAAACACCATGTGAAGATAAACACAAAAATTGATGTTTCTAAAAGCCAAGGATCACCAAAGATTGCCAGAAAATCACCAGAATATGGGTGCAACGGTTTGAATGTGTCCCCCTAAATTCATATGCTGAAACTTAATTTCCAGTGTCATAGTTTTCAAAGGTAGGAACTTTAGTAGGTGGTTAAGTTATAAGGGCTCCTCAACCTTATAAAAGGACTGGAGGAAACTAGCTAGACCCTTTTGCCTGTCTGTCCCTTCTGTTATGTGATGATACACCATATGTTTTCCATAGAAGTTGCTAGGTGCCTTTTTCTTGGAGTCTTTAGGGTGTTCTAGGAAGATAATCATACTGTCAATGAAGAGGGATAATCTTACTTCTTCTGCCTCTATCTGGACAACTTTTCTTTCTTTCTTTTTTTTTTTTTTTTTAATTATACTTTAAATTCTAGGGTACATGTGCACAATGTACAGGTTTGTTACATATGTATACATGTGCCATGTTTGTGTGCTGCACCCATCAACTTGTCAGCACCCATCAACTCGTCATTTATATCAGGTATAACTCCCAATGTCATCCCTCCCCCCTCCCCATAATAGGCCCCCGTGTGTGACGTTCCCCTTCCCATGTTCAGGTGATCTCATTGTTCAATTCCCACCTATGAGTGAGAACATGCAGTGTTTGGTTTTCTGTTCTTGTGATAGTTTGCTGAGAATGATGGTTTCCAGGTTCATCCATGTCCCTTCAAAGGACAGGAACTCATCCTTTTTTATGGCTGCATAGTATTCCATGGTGTATATGTGCCACATTTTCTTAATCCAGTCTGTCACAGATGGACATTTGGGTTGATTCCAAGTCTTTGCTATAGTGAATAGTGCCGCAATAAACATACGTGTGCATGTGTCTTTATAGCAGTATGATTTATAATCCTTTGCGTATATACCCAGCAATGGGATGGCTGTGTCATATGGTATTTCTAGTTCTAGATCCCTGAGGAATTGCCATACTGTTTTCCACAATGGTTGAACTAGTTTACAATCCCACCAACAGTGTAAAAGTGTTCCTATTTCTCCACATCCTCTCCAGCACTTGTTGTTTCCTGACTTTTAATGATTGCCATTCTACCTGGTGTGAGATGGTATCTCATTGTGGTTTCGATTTACATTTCTCTGATGGCCCATGGTGATGAGCATTTTTTCATATGTCTGTTGGCTGTATGAATGTCTTCTTTTGAAAAATATCTGTGTGTATCCTTTGCCCACTTTTTGATGGGGTTGTTTGTTTTTTTCTTGTAAATTTATTTGAGTTCTTTGTAGGTTCTGGATATTAACCCTTTGTCAGATGAGTAGATTGCAAAAATCTTCTCCCATTCTGTAGGTTGCCTCTTCACTCTGATGATAGTTTCTTTTGCTGTGAAGAAGCTTTTTAGTTTAATTAGATCCCATTTGTCAATTTTGGCTTTTTTTGCCATTGCTTTTGGTGTTTTAGACATGAAGTCCTTGCCCATGCCTATGTCCTGAATGGTATTACCCAGGTTTTCTTCTAGGGTTTTGATGATATTAAGTCTAACATCTAAGTCTCTAATCCATCTTGAATTAATTTTCATATAAGGAGTAAGGAAAGGATCCAGTTTCAGCTTTCTACTTACGTCTAGCCAATTTTCCCAGCACCATTTATTAAATAGGGAATCCTTTCCCCATTTCTTGTTTTTGACAGGTTTGTCAAAGATCAGATGGCTGTAGATGTGTGGTTTTATTTCTGAGGGCTCTGTTCTGTTTCATTGATCTATTTCTGACTTTTATTTCTTTCTCTTGCCTGACTGTTCTGGCTAGCACTTTCTCATAGAATTAGAAAATCAATTCTAAATTTTATGTGAAACCAAAAAAGAGCCCAAATAGCCAAAGCAATCCTAAGCAAAAAGAACAAAGTTCATGGCCTCACATCAACTGTCTTCAAAGTATACTATAAGACTACAGTAACCGGCTGGGCATGGTGGCTCACGCCTGTAACCCCAGCACTTTGGGAGGCCACGGCGGGTGGATCACGAGGTCAGGAGATCGAGACCATCCTGGCTACACAAGTGAAACCCGGTTTCTACTAAAAATATAAAACATTAGCCGGGCGTAGTGGCGGGTGCCTGTAATCCCAGCTACTCAGGAGGCTGAGGTAGGAGGATGGCATGAACCCGGGAGGTGGAGCTTAGAGTGAGCCAAGATCGCGCCACTGCACTCCACTGTGGGTGACAGAACAAGACTCCGTAAAAAAAAAAAAAAAAAAAAAAAAAAGACTACAGCAACCAAAACAGTATGATACTGGTACACAAACAGACATTTAGACCAACAAGATGGAATAGAGAGCCCAGAAATAATGCCACACACCTGTAGCCATCTGACCATCAAGAAAGTTGACAAAAATAAGCAATGGGGAAAGAACTCCCTATTCAATAAATGGTGCTGAAATAGCTGGCTAGCCATTACAGAATGAAACTGGACCCGTACCTTTCACCATATACAGAAATTAACACAAGATGGATCAATAGTTTAAATATAAGACCTTAAACCATAAGAATCCTAAAATAAAACCTAGGAAACACTATTCTGAACATTGAGTTTGGGAAAGAATTTATGAATAAGTCCTCAAAAGCAATTGCAATAAAAATGACAGTTTACAAGTGGGACCAAATTAAATTAAAGGACTTTTAAACAGTAAAATAAACTATTAACAGAGTAAACAGACAACCTACAGAATGGGAAAAAGTGTTTGCAACTATGCATTTGACAAACATTTAATACCCAGAATCTATAGAGAACTTAAATAATCTAACAAGCAAAAAACAAATAACCCCATTAAAAAGCAGGTAAAGACATGAAAAGACACTTCTCAAAAGAAGATGTACAAATGATCAACAAACATAGGAAGAAATGCTTCACATCACTTAATCACTAAATACATGCAAATGAAAACCACAATGAGATACAATTTCACACTACTGAGAACAACTATTATGGAAAGGTCAAAAAACTGCATATGCTGGCAAGGCTGTGGAGAAAAAATCATTTAAATACTACTGGTTAGAATGTAAATTAGTTTAGCCACTGTAGAAAGAGTTTAGAGATTGCTCAAACAACTAAAAATAGAAGTATCTTTCTATCCAGCAATCCCATCACTGGGTGTATACCCAAAGGAAAATAAATCATTATGTCAAAAAGATACATGCACTTGTAAGTTCATTGCATCACTACTCACAATAGCAAAGACATGAAATGAACCTAGGTGCCCATCAATGGTGTGTTGGAAAAAGAAAATGTGGTACATATATAGTATGGAATAGTATATAGCCATAAAATGAAAAAAATATGTCCTTAGCAACAACATGGATGAAGCTAGAGGCTGTTCTAAGTGAATTAACACAGAAACAGACAACCAAATATTACATCTTCTTGTGTATAAGTGGGAACTAAACGGTATGTACACACGGACATAAAGATGGGAACAATAGAAACTAGGGACTACTAGAGTAGAGAGAGAGGGAGCAAGGGCTGAAAAACAAACTATTGGATATTATGCTCACTACTTGGGTAATAAGATTGATCGTACCGCAAAACACAGCATTATACAATATCTCCTTTAATAAATCTGTACACGTACTCTCTGTTTCTAAAAATAAAAGTTGAACTTAAAAAAAATTGTAAGGGCGCCATCTTGGAAGCAGAGACCAGACCCTCACCAGACACTGAATATTCTGGAGATTTAATCTGGAACTTCCTGGTTCCGTAAGAATTGGGAAAGAAATAAATTTCTTTAGTTAAGAAATTTATTTAGTAACTGTGATAAATAAATTTATATTGTTTATATCTCACAGATTTTAGCAGAAACAATGGACTAAGACACCAGGGAAAAAAACATGTATCAGAGTCTCTCTCATAGTTTTCAGAAGAAATCAACCCTAATAAGAACTTTATAATGGACTTCTTGGCCTTGAAAACTGTGAGATAATAAATTTCTGTTGTTTAAACCACCCAATTTGTAGTACTTTGTAACATCAGGCCTAGCAAACTAAAAGAGGCTAAAATAAATTTAAACAACCTGAATTACTTCAGTTTGGCTATTATTTTTTTCTTGCTTCAAATGAAGAAACTAGAATATTATTGAATGAGTAAAAACAAATTCGTATTATTAATTACTTCCTTTCATAAGGTAATATTCTGCATTGTCTTTTTGATTCTGACATTTTGTTTTGTTTCATGATATTTGCATATTCCAAATAAACAGATTAGTTAATATTTTAAAACCTTACTGAATGAAAAGTTTGACAAGACAAAATTAAGCAAGTGCAAGTTAATTATTTGCATAGAGTCATAGGATTTTCAGCAGCAGTCACAAGATTGGTACTCTTAGAAGTGTGACTTTAGAGCCCTGCTTCTACATATGAGGCTATAATTATTCTCTAACAAAGCAAAAGAAGATTGAGGTCAGTGTCAGAAAGTAGGTGTGCTCTTGTAGAAGAGTTGATAAATTAAGGTCCACTGAAGTGCCTGAAATTTAAAAAGTAGTAGAAAATGTAAAAAGTAATAAAAAACAGACTTTTAAAAAACTTCCTATGAACCAAGAATTCTGCAAAATGTACATGTATACAACATTTTTTCTCCACAACCAACAGTAACCATTATTATTTACATTTCATATGGTAAAATAAAGTCCATAGAGATTATAAGTTTCTTGCAGCAGGTCACAAAATTAGTTAGAGGCAATTCCAGCATTCCAATTCAGATAGCCTAATGCCAGAATCCAAGAGTTGAATAAATCTAGCCAGAACTAGAAAAGTCAAGGATTATTATCCTCCCTTAACAAAAGTAGAAACCAAACAAACTTACCAATCAGACAAAAAAGTGAAAAATACAGCAAGCATAATGGTGTTTCCTGTTACCTCTCTTCACCAGATTCTGCGTTCTCATCTGTGGCACAAGAACAAAAATATCGTAACACATAGTAGCCAGGATATATTTAAATGCCTTTTAATATTTTAGCAACTTTTGATATTTACATGGTACATGATTTTAAAAACTGTTATGAAGCATAATTCATAGAGTAAAAGAGCAGACAGCATAAATATATAGCTGGCTGAATTGTGACAAAATGAACCAACATGGACCACTACCATGTCAAGGATAAAAATTTGCGTGTCAGATCCCTCCCTGTACCTCTCCTAAATATGTTTATCTACCTCTGGGCCACATGTTGATAGCCTTATGCTTCTAATACCTTAAGTTACGTTCCATATTTAAAAAGTTTATTTAAATAGGATCAAATAAAATACTGAATATCCTTATGTGTCAACCTTGTTGTAGAACATTATTTAAATAATTCATATTGCCCTATGTAATTTACTTTTCAATTTTATCACTACACAGTATGTACAATTTATTGATCTGTTTGACAGTTCTGAAATTTAGGTATTTCTAGAGTTTCGCTATTATGTAAAATGGGACTATGAATATACCTGTGTGTGACCCTTGGTACATATGTGGATGTTTGTCTGTTGGGTATGTGACTAAGAGTGGAATTATTTGATTATAGGTTACACATATCATCAAAGTTAATACATAATTCCAGTTTTTAGCAGTATTTGCAATAGTATGGACAGTGACAGTATTGCATTGATAATTCTTCTTGCTTCACATGTTCACCAACATCAGGTTGTTATCAGTCTTTCCACTTTATTCATTCTGCTGATCATGGAAATAGTGTCTGTATTTTAATTTTAATTTTTATTTCCCATGTTAGTAGTAAGCTTGAGATTATTTTATATGTTTATTAGTCCTTTAGTCACCGTATTTCATGAAGCGTCCAATGAGTCTAATTTTCTCTTGGTTTGTCTGTTTTTTCAACTTGCAAAAATTTATTGCTTGTTATTTACTTATTTCAGACAGAATCTCACTCTGTTCACTGCAGCCTTGACTTCCCAAGTTCAGGTGATCCCTGGACCTCAGCCTCCTGAGTAACTAGTACTACAGGTCTGAGCCTCCACATCTGGCTAATTATTGAATTTTTTTGTAGAGATGGGGTTTCACTATGTTGCCCAGGCTGGTCTTGAACTCTTGAGTTCAAACCATCCCCCTGCCTCAGCTTCCCAAAATATTAGAATTACAGGAATGAGTCACTGCACTCAATCTTATTATTTATTTTGAATGTATTTAAACATAAAAGAAAATGATCCCTTGTTGCTCATTTATGTTGCAAATATATTTCCCTTTGTGGCTGGCCTTTCACTACTCTTAATCCATAATTTGATGCTCAGAATTTCTTAATTTTAACACTGTAATTTAATTGTCAGTTTCTTGTTATCCTATTTAAGAACACTTTAAGGTCATGAAGATTTTCTCTTATAATATCATCTTTATTATTTTGCCTTTAATATTTTACAGTTTATCTTTGCCATTTACCATTGATATCCACAATCCACACAGCATTGATTTTTGTTTAGGGTACGAGGTATAGGTCAAGTTTCATATTTTTAACTGTAGATATTGAATAGAACAGTCAACTCAGCACAGTTGACTGAAAACACTTTCCTTTACTCACTCTTGTAGCCACTTGTCATAAATTAATTATACAAATTTCCAGTAGATGTGTGGGTTTCTGCCTCTTTAGTCTATCCTGCTCTGCTATTTGTCTATCTTTGCATCAAAACCACCATGTTTTGATTACTATAGCATTATAGTAAGTTTTGATACCTGGAACAATTTCCTCAACCTTGTTATTCTTCAAGAGTGTCTTGGCTATTTTTGTTCATTTTATTGTGCATATAAATTTTAAAATCAGCTGTGTTAAATTAAAACTATAGATCAATTTAGAGAAATTTAGAAATTTAGCAATATTAAATTTTTCATTTGATGAAAATGTATTTTTTAAAATACTTATTAATAGAGCCATAAGATCTATTTTTGTAGTTCCCTGGATATTTTGTATTTTGATATTGCTCATATTGCATATAAGATACAACATTTGATTGCTGTCTTGTATGCAATGTCAGCAAAATTGACTTGTTAAATAATTTATTTGAAAATTTTTTTGTATTTTTTTGTATATAATTATATATCTATAAATAACAATAGTTTCTTTCTTTACAATTCTAACACAATCTTTTTTTTTTTTTTTTTTTTTTTTAAGATGGAGTCTCACTCTGTCGCCCGGGCTGGAGTGCAGTGGCTGGATCTCAGCTTACTGCAAGCTCCGCCTCCCGGGTTCACGCCATTCTCCTGGCTCAGCCTCCGGAATAGCTGGGCCTACAGGCGCCCGCCATCTCGCTCGGCTAGTTTTTTGTATTTTTTAGTAGAGACGGGGTTTCATTGGGTTAGCCAGGATGGTCTTGATCTCCTGACCTCGTGATCCGCCCGTCTCGGCCTCCCAAAGTGCTGGGATTACAGGCTTGAGCCACCGAGCCCGGCAATTTTTTTTTTTTTAATTTTTTTTTATTATACTGTCTAGGAACTCCAGTACAGTTCAAGAAAATAAGCTGTGATAGGAGATCTTTTATTGTTAATATTGAGTGAGATTCTTGTAACTTTTTATCATTATGTATTACACTTAATTTTTTTCTGTAGTTCGTATGTAGTTACCCTTATCAGATTTTATACAGTCTTCATTATTTTTAGTTTGTTCAAGCAATTTATCAAAAATTTTTGTTCAACATCTCTTTAAAATGCTAGTTTTTAATTAATCAAATATTTTGTATCTGTATTACATTCATATGTTTAATTACATTGATTTAATTTAAATGTTAAATTAACTGTATATTCCTGGAGTAACTTGAATCAGTTGTAACGTATTTTTCTCTTTATTATTCTTTCTATATACAATTGTATTTGTTCTGCTAATATTCTGTTAAAGGTTTTTTAAAATACGTATATGAATAAGATCGATGTGCATTTTGTTTAACAGCTTAGTATCAAGGCTATTCTAGCTTAATAACATAAATGGAAAAATCTTTCCTCCTTTTTAATTCTCCGGCAAGGTTTGTGAAAATTGGTATCATTTCTGTAAGTTGAATGGTGAATAAACCTCATCGTGAAGTATTTGTTTATTTTTGTTTGTTTTCAATGAGAAAATTTTTAAAGATTCTATTTAGAAAATAGTGTTTTATTTCTTGATCAAGTTCAGTAAGTTTTATTTTCAAGGAGATTATTCATTTCATCTAAAATTTTAAATTCATTGATATCATTGATGATACCTTTTTTGATATTTGAAAATAGCATTTTATTGATAAATATAATACAAATAGAAAAATATAAAGACATATATAGAATTTATATAGCATCATTAAGTAAATACTCTTAGGACCATCAGAATTTATAACATTTTTCAATACCTTGGGTCATAGAGTGGGGATATTAATATCAACTTTTCAAAATATCTGCAAAGGAGTACAGAGTTAATCTGGAAAAAGCATTGCAGAAAGGTACAATGATGGGGCAAGCATGACTGGTGTCTATTTGCAGGGTGCAAATTATGAAGACCTCATTAGCTAGTGTGAAACGTGGTTTTTGACAGTGCTTGAAAGAAAATTCAGGTAAATAAATTGAGGAGATAGTGTAGAAAACAGTGAAGGTCTTGGATTTTTTGGAGGCACTGTTTGATTTTGAATTATATAAGATTTTAATGTTTTCAATCTTTTGTTGAACAAAAAAGATAGCTCTTATAAAGATAGCTTTTTCTATCATTTACTTGTTGTGATTCCTTTTTTGTAACATAATCTCAGGTTGGAAAAGCAATGGAAAATGAATGAAATTAATATATTATTCATAGGTACCAGTACTTTTATTCTGGGTAGGCTTGCTTAATTGGAATTTTTTTAAACAAAGAACTTATTTTGGCTAATTAAATTTATACTATGTGAATTATATGCATCACTACTAAACAATGATATAAACTCAACTAAACAGATGTTTACCTGAAGCAGGCATATTTTGTCCACTTATTCCTCTGGCTTGTAAGAACCATCTGGTCAAACGTTTTTACGGTATTTCATAGTAGTTATGATGTTAAGTCTGTGAGAACAGACAGGCACAGATGCAGATCTTGTTTCTGTCATTTACTACCAGTGGAACCTCAGATATATCATACGCTTCAGTTTCTCCCTACGTAAAATTCAGATAATATTATTTCACTGGTTTGTGGTGATACGAATAACATCTATCACTTATTGATCTCTTACAATGTGTGTAAAGCTCTGCTCAGTTATTTACATGCACTAGTCCTCATGAAGTATGTTGTGATTTAGACTTTTGCTCTGGAAAGAAATGAATGAATTAGACTTATGATATATGACGGTTTTTAATTTGTGTCCTCTGTGTCTCATTGGTCTACTTAGTGGGCAGAAAAAAATTACAAACAAGAGATGTTTTAGTCTTCTGAAGGTGGTGAGCAAATGCAAAGAATGTAAATGGGGCAAATTACTTTTAACTCATCTGAGAGAAGAAAAGGAGCTGAAATCAGAGGTGCTAATAAATAAATTTAAAGTTGTAGAAACTCCTAGGGAAAGGGTTTTTCATACCAAAACATTATCCTTATTTTAATTTTTAAAATTCTATAGTTTACATGTATTTCATTTTACTTAGGCTATCTTATCAAGCACATTTGCCATTCTACCCATCAAATTGATGCCTAGTCTATAATTTACAAGGACAGACATAAGAGGAAATAAACTAAATTCAATCTTTGCAAAGTTTAAATAAGGTACATAATATATACAGTGTGCTTAATTTCACTCCATAGAGGGTAATAGATTACCGATGTTACAAATAAATTATTGAAGTAGGCAATTGTCATAAAATGCAGATTTTATAATGTTTATTTTTTTTAACCAGAAAGCAGGTGCTTTGCTTTTAGCAAATTTTTGTTTCTTCACATTACCAACAATCAATAAGTCACAGACATTAATAAGGAATTCTTTATTGTTCAGAAGCAAGTAATACCCTTAATGAGTTATTATGGATTTAAACATTGTGAATGTGCTACATTTAGTGAATATTTAGGACTATACCCATGCAACATCCATAAGATCACAAGTGAGCCTGCAACCAGCCAGTTATTGAACTTCACTGGAGCATTTTCAAAGCCTCATTTGCTTTCCTGCCCTTTTCAAAAATGATGTAAAAGCTCCCTTAAGTCAAGTGTCAAGGACAGAGGGCCTAGGACAGTACTTCTCTAAAGCCTTTAGAAAATAAAAGATAACTTTTCAAAGCTGAGTATTTATAATATTTAAATTTCAGAGGACAAATGATGGTAAAAAAAAAAAAAAAAGTCAAATATTAACTAATTGAGAAAAAGTACTTGGCAGTGTTTAATTTTATCCCTGTGATCCCATAAAGGAGTGATAAAGAAACTGTCTCATCGTTTTGTGTTCCAGGAAGCTACTTATTACAAAGAAACAGCTTTCCCCATATGACTTAGGTAAGGATTCAAGAATGCTCCCTTGTTTACTTATGAAAAGACCAGGCACAGACCCTTTAAATTCCTAGTAAGTGATTAACTCAACTGTTTTTTTCCTGACTAATCAGTAGGAACAGAATGCTTCTTAACCAAACTTAAGTTAAGTTTCTCCGCTTCCCACAGGCCTCTGAACTTTGACCACAAGCTTGAGACTGTATACAAACCTCTCCTTAACAGACCCTCCAAGAATGAGCTAGCCTCTTTCTCTGATATACTACTGTATCACTGCCACCTTCAACCTGTGATCCCTTTCATCTCACTTCCCCACAACATGTTTTTTCTAGACTTTTTTGTTCTCTTTATAAAAGAAAAACACTTTTCTACCTAACTTTTGACATGCTTGCTGATATCATGGTTAATTTGTATATTCTTCCTATTGTGATAGTTACAATAATCTATTCACCTGAAGTTTCTTCTTACCTAAATCCTGATTTTTTTATTGTTATACTTCAGAGTAAATATGATCTGTAAAACTTAAGTTTTTCCTGATTTTGAAATAAATGAATATATAAATAAATGATAAATTAAAAAGCTAATCTATCAATCAGTCCAATGGGAAATTTTGTCATCTTCACTGTAACATTGATTGTTCAAACCAAAATTAAAAGCAAGAATGATCTAGTCATGAATCACTCTACTCACTGCTACCTACTCCTCATCACTTTGACCTCATATCTTCTCTCACACACCTTTAATCAGCATTAACACTCTAGACAGTAAGGTGCAAGACATTCATAAAAATGGAAGAATTAACTATTTTAAATGTTTATTTCATTTTTATTCTATTGTGGGCATTTTTATTTCTCATTTCTGCAGCGAATAACTTTTTACATAAGTAAACATTTAGAAGTCTGGATAAGTATTTAATACATGTAATAGCTATTGATAAGAATTAGCTATTTTCCTCCAATATAATACCCTCTCTTAGCAGTCATAGTAATTATAATATGTTTGAATATAATTTGGTTGCTTATAGAATTTCCGAATTTCCCTTTTCAACTTCCAAAAACAAATTAGAGGAGTTGAATTATTACCTGCCGTTTATCAAGGAGGAAAAGTTTAGTGAAGCTAAAAAAAGTTTCGATTTCACCTAAAGTGTGGAATTCTTCTGATTAGTAATATGCTTTCTGTATTAGAAAGTAAAAGCATTGTATACAATAGTACCTAGTAGTTACATGTTTGTGAAATGGATTTTTGTTTTCTTATTTTATAGAGACGGGGTCCAACTATGTTGCCCAGGCCCATCTAGTGATCCTTTTGCCTCAACCTCCTGAGAAGTTGGGATTATAGGCATGTGCCAAAGCATGCATCACAAAATGGTTTTTTTTCCTGGGTTTCCAGAAAAATTAAGCTATCACTCTACTGGATTGAACCAACTGTCCTTAATCTAAATATTTGCTGCTATTTCTGCCCTGGCTTATTGCTTTTTGTGAGCCTTGAAAATTTCTCTGTCTCTTTTTAAGTAGGTGAGAACAGAATAAGAAATACACAAAATGATATTTACTTATAATTACTTCTAAGAATCTTTCTTTAGTGTCTTGAGAACAAAATTTTTCAAAGTTTTATTAAGGCAGTCTTCACTTAATAGAAATTCTTCCTCTTTCAACTTCTAATCATTCATTGATCATAAATCTAAAAGACAAGTACATCTTTTTAAAAGACTCATTTAAAATGTTTCTGTGACAATTGGTGAGATATTGATGCGAAGACAAGCAGAAAATTATTTGTAGTTACACCATTGTATCTGGAATTCTGGTTCAACCACTTATTTGCAAAGTAGCATTTAATGACCCATTTAACCTTTTCCTTACAATCAGTTCTCACATATGTGAAACGGGGTTGATAATCACTACCTCAGAGAGTTTTTGTAAATATAAAATGAAAGCAGAAGCAAAGTACTTTAAAAAATGCTACATGTCATACAAGTGTTACTCATTATTGTACTATAAGGAGGCTTAAGGGAATGAGGAGTTCTCCCAGTGATTTAATATTTAATAATTTAATGTTTCAATGAAAATATCTTTTAACTATATTATGTGTTCATAAAATAATTTGTATATTGTGAAAACAGGAAACTTATTAATCAAATATCAAAACAATATATCCCACTAGTAATTTTGCACTTTTTCCGGTGGAGATAATACGTGTGCGTGTGTGTGTGTGTGTCTGTGTCTGTGTGTGTGGAGTGGGCCAACAGAAAACACTTCCCAAAGCCCACACTCACTTATTAACTCTCATGTTGCACTCTGCCACTTTGGTTCTGGTACTTGGACTTCTACAAATTCAGTGGAATTCAAGCAGGATTATTTAAATAATGGTTAAACTGCCAAGGTTCTGATGAGATTTCTTTCTTGAACAATTTGGCTCCTATTGAAGGTTGTGTTTTACATTGAGCATCTGAAAATCTGCAATTGAGCTTTGTACTCTACTCTACACCCGTTGCACGTACTATATGGTTTTAACTGACTTACTTTAGAAGACTCCCAGGAGTTGCTAGGAAATCTTTCTGTGTCCCTTCACTTTTCATATAGCATTAGTGTTTCAAATGATAAGGCTATACCTGTGGATATAGGAGAATGTAAGCAGAATCAAACAATGACAGCAAGGCTATGGCAAAGATAATCACCCTCTCAAAGTTTCTTGTTTTTCCTGTAGATAATAGGAGATTATTCAAGTACATAAAAGAATATTACTTGTTTTCTTTAATACAAAATATTTAACAAAGAGATTTCAAAAATATATATGTATTCTTGGATATACATATTATTGAATATATATACATATATATAGTTTATCTGTTCTTATGCTTTAGAGTCTGGTTTTCTCTTACATCTCTTCAGTACTACAAGGCATATTATTTCCAAGGCAAAGATGACTGAGAATTTCTAAAGTTTTAAACTAATATTTTTGTCAAAAATTCCTGTCATTCCTATACCATGTATATAAACTCTATTTTTGTTTTATTGGTACAAAATTATCTTATCTTATTTTGTAAGTTCTTGTTTCTTAAAAAATTAGATAATTTCAAAATAACAGGAAAAACAGTTCTAATCCATCAAAACCAGTTAAAATAGTAAGTCAATCTGATGTTGTTACCTTTTAGCATTTTTGATTATGTACACTTTTGGCACCTCAAATAAGCAAATATAGCACTCAGGAAAAATTATGAAATAAAATGCATAGAGAGAAATATTAATAAAAGAAGTGATTGCTGCTGTATCATTTTTGCTTTTCATTAAAATAAACAAGAAACTATTTTGTACATTTCACTTTCAGAAAAGTAATACTCTTCAATCTTTTGCAAGATATGAATATGTACATATTCTGGATAGAAAAACTAGTTCAATCACGATCATTTTTTAGAATAACATTTCATAATGACACGTTTTTCTTAAACTATCGTACTGGTTCTTTTCAATAGCTTCAAATGTCATTTTTAAAGGTTAACTGCAAAGAGCCTGTTGAATCTATTCCAGTTTCAAGTCTTTTATTATTTTCCCATGGATGTTTCAAAGTCTTTGTAATACTGCCGAAGCTGTTCATCTGTGATTACACTGCACAGAACTGTGTATGTGTCAACTAATTATCCCAAACAATAGTTAACATGGCAATTCTGAAAGACATTGTAGGACATGATTCTGGGTTTAAAGAAAAATATTTATGCTTTTAAATATGCTGCTACAAATACTATAACTGTCTTCTTATTTAGGGAAACATTTCCCTGAAAAGGTACACTTGATTATATAATAGTTTGGTCAATATTCTGAGTTTTGGTTTTTGTTTTTACGTCTAAGACCTATATTTCAATCATTTTATTGTATCTTAAACAACAAAATACTTAGCTAATTAGCGAATAGTTTAGACATTAGGTTAAGTGGGAAACAAAAATTATATTTTTATTCATTCAAAGATGAAAAATAGAAAAGTTTAATAGTTTCCTTCCTTCCTTCCTTTCTTCCTTCCTTCCTTCCTTCCTTCCTTCCTTCCTTCCTTCCTCTCTTTCTCTTGTTCTCTCTCTCTGTTTTTCTTTAGTGAGAGTAACCAAATTCTCTCTTGGCAAATTACCAGTATGCAATACAATGTTATTAATTCTAGTCCTTATGTTGCAAATCAGGCCTCTAAATTTATTTATCCTACATAACTGCATCTTTAAACCCTTTGATCTATGTCTTTTCATTCCTCTTCTCCTCCCTGCAACTACCATTTTACTGTGTTTCTATATGTTCAATTTTACTATTTTTTTTTTCAGATTCCACATGTAAGTAAAATCATGCAGTATTTTTCTTAATGTGTCTGGCATGTTACCTTTAGCATAATGCCCTTTAGTTTCATCCATGTTGTTGTGAATGCCATGGTCTCCTTTTTTTAAGGTTGAATAGTATTCTAGTGCATGTGTCTGTGTATATGTCTATATGTGTATGTATATATATATGTGTGTGTGTGTGTATAAAAAACCATATTTTATCCATTCATCTGTTAATAAACAGCTCTGTAGTTTCCCTATCTGGACTATATCTGCAGATAGCTTTACAAGGTGGTGATTTCATTTCCTTTAAGTATATACCCAGAAAGAGATTGCTGGATCATCTCGTAGTTAACTTGTAATTTTTTTGGGAACTCCCAGACTCTTCCACAGTGCTGCACAAATCTAAATTCCCACGATCAGTATACAAGGAGTCCTTTTTCTTCATACTCTCATCGAAAATGACTACCTATTTTTTTTTTTTAATAAAAGCCATCCTAGAAGGTGTGAGATGATATCTCATAAGGTTTTAATTTGTATTTTCCTGATGATTGATATTGAACATGCCTCTTTATATACCTGTTGGGCATTTTTATGTCATTTTGGAGAAATGTCTGTTCAGGTTCTTTGCCCATTTTATAACTTAGTTATATGTTTTTTTTGTTTGTTTTTTTTTTTTTTTAGGTTTTGTTTTTGCCACTAAGTTGTGTAAGTTGTTTATGTATTTTTGGATATTATCCCTTTCTTAGTCTTATGGCTCACTGACATTTTCTCTCAATCTGTAGGCTGCCTTTCCATTTTGTTGATTGTTTCCTTTGCTGTGCAGAAGCTTTAGTTTGATATAGTCTCACTTGTTTATTTTTGCTTTTCTTGCCTGTGCTTTTAGTGTTTTACCCAAGAAATCATTGCCAAATCAGTGTCAACGAATTTTCCCTTATATTTTCTTCCAGGAGTTTTAAATTTTCTGGTCTTATATTTAGATCTGTAGTCCATTTTTGAGTATATTTTTGTGTATGGTATAGAACAAAAATCCAATTTTATCCTTTTGCACATGGATATCAAGTTTTTCCAGTGTCATTTATTGAATAGCGTATCCTTTCCCAAAATAGTGTTTTCTTGGTGCCTTTGTTGAAAATTAGTTGACTTTGTATAATTGGGATTATTTCTGGGCTCTCTATTCTGTTCCATTGATCTATATGTCTGTTTTGTACCAGTGTCATACTGTTTTGACCACTGTAGCTTTGTAATAGACTTTTAGGTAAGATAGTATGTTTCTGATTCTTTTAATTTTATTTGTTTTTCTTAAGATTTCTCTGGCTATTCAGCATCTTTTGGGGTTCAATGTAAATTTTAATATATTTTTTCTACTTTTGTGAAAAATGTCATTGGAATTTTGACAGAGGTGCATTGAATTTGTAGATTACATTGGGTAGCATAGACATTGTAACAATATTGATTTTTTCAATCAGGAACACAAGATATCATTTTATTTGTTTAAGATGTCTCCAATTTCTTTCATTAGTATTATATAATTTTCAGTATACAGATCTTTCATATATCTGGTTATACTCATTGCTAAGTATTTTTATGCTCTTGTAAATGAGATTTTCAGTGTTTTTTTTTTTTTTTTTTTTTTTTCCCTCCCCCGGATATTTTGCTGTCAATGTATAGAAAAGCTACTGATTTTCATATTTGATTTTGTATCCTGCACTTCTACCAAATGAGTTTATTAGTTCTACCACTGTTTTCGTGGAGTCTTTTGGGGTATGCTATATATAAAATCATATCATCTGTCAACAAGCGATTTAACTGTTTTCTTTCCTATTGGATGCCTTTTATTTCTTTTTCTTGCCTAATTCCTCCAGTTAGGATATCTGGTACTATGTTGAATAGAAGAGGCAAGAGTGGGCATTTTTATGTTGTTCCTAACTTTAGATTAAAATTTTTCACTTTTTCGCCATTGAGTAAAATGTTAGCTGTAGGCTTGTCACATATGGCCTTTGAGGTATCTTTGACGCCAAGGAAAGGTGTCCCATAAGCAGTTAAATGCACAGCAGTAGAGCTTGGAAAAGGTCTAAGCTTAAATCCTGAATTTATGCGCCATCTTTTTATAAGGTGATCATTACAGCATAGAAGCGATTGTCTTAGAAAAAGTAAGAAAAGAAAATAGGGCTGAGAATCAACCATATGGAAAACTGCAGCATATAATGTCTGCTTAGAACAGGATACTCATTCAAAGAAAAGAGATTACCAGAAAAATAGAAGGAAAACTGGGAGATTGTTAAGATTAAGAAGCCAAATGAAGAGAGTGTTTTGAGAAGAACCTCAATAGCATCTAATTATATGACAAAGTCAAACATAAGGAATGAAAGGTGTTCATTAAATTTAATGATATGAAGGTAGTCGGCAACACAATTGAGCCTTTCCTCTTCTTGAGTAGCAGAGGTGGAAGGCAGGATTAAATTTGTTGTTGGAGTGAATAAGAATAGAAGAAATAGAGATATAAAACATGTATTTGAAGAATTGGGCTACTGATTCAAATATTTTAGTTTATGTGAGTTTTTAAGGGTAAAAATATAGATTAATCATTACACAGAATCTAATTTTTAAAAATTCCACATGCATTATCTTTAGTGTACTTTGCAAATCAGAAAATAAATAAATACATCGCCTAGTTTCTTGAAAATAAATTAATTAACTAAAGTGTAATTAGTCATATACAAGATGATTTCCTTGCTCTCCATAATATTTGTTCACAATCTTTATCCATCTTATATAAACAACATTAAATCATTACTTAAGATATCAACATCAGTAATACCTGATTTGCTCCTAGCATTTTATTACCATGGCTCATAGATTCTATGATAATTACATTAAGTTTAATGAAAATATAATAAGAATAAATAGCATTCATAATTTGGAAAAGTGGCATTCAGTAATTTATGTATCTTACC
This sequence comes from Piliocolobus tephrosceles, assembly GCF_002776525.5. NCBI lineage: Eukaryota > Metazoa > Chordata > Mammalia > Primates > Cercopithecidae > Piliocolobus > Piliocolobus tephrosceles. The sequence continues at coordinate 55,811,856 of NC_045436.1, forward strand.
TTAAAGCTTGCAAAGGTATTATTAAATAAAAGTGCTTCTGCCAAAACAAAGTGGCTAATGACTTTCTCAAAATAATTGAAAATTTAGATAAAGACTACATGGAAAAATGAGCCTTTAATCCCATGATAATACTGGGAGTTCTATGAACTGCAATCATAATGAATGGATATGAAAAATCTCTTATTAAAGAATACATCCTAAAAAACTAAATAACATTTTTTGGTCACATGGTTGCACCACTGAAGTAATAACAGCAGGTATGCAGGTAATTTTATTAGGCATTCTAGTATTATTTACAGTAAATATTTGTACTTCCCTGGAATTTCATAATTTTACATGAAGTCTATTACTTTGTAAAAATTCCTCACTTCTCTGTTCTTTGCAACTGTCGATGCCATGGCTCTCCCTCTTATCAAAGCAGATTGTGTGGGATACAAGTTATCAAGCAAGGAAATCTACTCATCAAGATACTTTTACATTTTCTAGACATTTCTTAATATAGGAAATATATTTGCTCTATTACTTCAATCCTGTTAGAGAAAAATATATGTCTTTTCTCTGTACATGGAAAACAAATTAGAAAGTTCACATAGGTCCATCGTACTTGTTTTTTCTCATCATGGGCATCAATAAGAGAAGTAAAGTATAAGGCCTAGGCCTATTTGGTGATCAGGGCATAAGGGTCACATATATTCCAAACTGGGTTTTTCTTCTAAGTGACATTTCTTGAAACATTTCACAAGAAGACAGTCGGTAACATGATCATTTTACTATTTATTTGTAGGTGTTATCTAATTTATTACTTAAATTAACATCATAACTGTGCCACTTATTAGGTGTGATACTTAATTATTATTCAATATTCTGAGAGTTATTTAATATCCTGAAGCCTCAAAATGTTAAATATCCTCACCAGGAGAGGGATAGTATTATATTAGTACTAACCTAACACTATTAATATTTCATAGGAGATTAAATGAATTACGACATGTAGTTAGATAAATGTCTGTAACTGAAAGTTTGTAGTACATCTTAAGGTTTAATGTTTTTCTTATTATTGCTTTTTTGTTGTTAAAAATTTATTCAGGCCTCATTGTTCAGCACAGAAAGTGGATTCTGACAAACCAGTTGTGAAGCAATTGTTCTATTACAATAAAAGAAAGGGTTTTAATTATCACTACTATGAAAACAACACCATCATGCACAAGTACTACTATTATTGTTATAAGAATGAGTATAATAATCATTATCGTTGCTATAACTTGTATTTTAAATAGCAAAATATTAATATTTGTAAACTACCAAGCCAGGATGCTAATTCTAGAGATTTTTATGCCAAAGGTGCATATTATTACTTGTTCAATTATATTGCAATAGGAATGAGATAGGAAATTAAGAAAATGACTCAAAATATTTCTGATGGTACATTCAATCAGAGTTGGGGGTCTATAATCTAAGAAGGGGTGAGGTAAACGATGCTGAGGATTCTGGCCTTGAAAAGACCAATTACTTTTTCCATCTCCCTTGTTTCATGACTAAAGGCTTGTCCCTATTTCTTGTAGGCTTTTCTGTCCTATACTTTTAATCCAGGCAATATACCCTGCCAGAATTTCTTAACTAGTTTCCATTCTCTCTGTTCTTTAGTATAATTCTTTTCTAGTCCCTGACTGTTGGCTCCAAATTTTGTTTGTGTTCCACACTGAAATTTAGAACGTATCTACTTTTTTTGTTTGGTTCCCTGACAGTAACTTTATCTTGAACAGTGCTATTGGCTCTTTACATTTAAATCTAACTCCAATAGTATATCAAATTTTACTAATAACTTATTTTTATTTCTCTGAAAAATAGAACCAATCAGATCATACTTGAGATGAAGCTTCCCACCATAAATCTACTGTGCTATAACTTTCCCCATCAAAGTTATACTTGATGAATGGTCTTCATTCAATGCATGCCACTGTCTTCCTCCTGCATTCTTTATCTCATCTCCTTTCATTTATTTGTGGATTTTGTTCCTGCTGATATCTATGTCTTACATGAGTTATCATTTTCCCTTCCCCACTAGATAATTCCAAAAAGTATACAAAATTGACTGAAGATCATGAATTAAAAATGCGCATTAAAATACACTGAAAGAAAAAAATAGATGACCCCTGCTTCTTTAAATGCACAACAAAACATTCTTTTGATCTGTTAACTTTGCTCTTGTTTCTCTTTATATAATATTCTCTAATCTGTAGTCTATTTTTACTTCACTACAGCTTTCCACCCTCTGTGAAAAACACATTAATGGACTTCTGAAAATGTTCATGTCCTAATCCCTGGAATCTGTGGCTGTTACTTTACCTGGCAAAGAGAAATTTCACAGATATGGTTAAGAATTTTAAGACAATAATTTTTTTCTAGATTATCTGAATAGACAGAATGTAATCAAAAAACTCTTTAAAACATGGAAGATAGAGGAAGAAGGGTCAGAGAAGGAGATGTAACTATGGAAACAGACATCAAAGTGATGTGCCTGTTGGCTCTGAAGATGAGTAAAGAGTTACAAGAAGAATGTGGGAAGCTTCTGGAAAATGGAAGAGACAAGGAAACAGATTTACTTTTAGAGCCTCCAGAAGGAATGCAGCCCTGTTAACGCCTTGATTTTAGTCCAGGGGAATTCATTTTGGACTTTTGATCTTCAAGCTTATTAAGTAATAAATTTGTGTTGTTTGAAGTCTCTAAGTTTGTGGTAATTTGTTACAGCAGCAATAAGAAATTAATACCGTCTTTCTTCTATCTTGACCCTAACATCTTTCCTGTCAGTGTTTCCTGTCTGTATCTGAAAAGAAGCCACCCATTTCAACTTCATCAGCATCACTCTGGGTAACTTCTCGGCAGTCTTTGATGTCAGGGCTTGTTTCCATATACACTTAACAATTTTTGATTATTGTCTCATGTTCCCTGAAATTTTATTTATTCTGTATCACATCACTTAGGTCTCTTTTATAAATGTGAGTGCGATTATGTATTTATTTATTTTTAGAAAGGATTATGTGTTATTTTGTCCAGGCAGCTGTGTAGAGCCTGACAGTATAAGCAACCATGAAAAAAATTAATGTAAATTTTCAACTTGAGATTTCTTAGGTCACAAAAGTAAGAATTCAGACACTAGCCAAGTGAATGCTGGTGTGTAGTTGGGATTTCTCAAAAGAAGCTTTTAGTTCCCTTGCTTTTACGGAGAAAGAAATGAAGACAGAAAATCCTCCTTTGGACAGATGTTTTTCCCCTAACTTCAACCACTCGGGTCCTCACTATGTAGAAGTCTCAGGTCCTTTCACACCAGAACCAATCTACATCTTTGCCTTCTCTGCATTGTATGTAGATGGCTTTTCAAGATCAGCTTCCATTCTAACGGAGAATGGAGAGTATTTTTAAGTGAACATCAACTCCAGTGTTAGCTTGTATTTGCGGAATACAGCTTTCTTTTCTTGTCACTTCTAGCATCTGGTTGTTTCTGTAACATTACCAGCTGCTCTGTTTTGCCCAGAAAAAAAACTTTGTTTAAAATATTGTATCTATCATTTATAAGAATCAGTAGTGGGAGGATTTTATCTGTACATCAAGTGTGCCATCTCCAGGAAACAGAAGACCCCTACTGTTTTAAAGACAAATGCACTTAGCCATGGAAACACTACATGTTTTGAATTACTCCATATCCTATTTGTTGTTTCTTCTCAATTTCTTCCACTGCTTTCTGTTTTTTTCCTTAATTATTTGAAGTTGGAATTATTTAGAACTCATTACTAGGACATCTATTCTTCTATGTATATACCAACTCTTTTTCTCCTATGTAGTTTATTAAGTCATTATTATATTGATGACTTTGAAGTCTTCAGCCCAAATATTGTCGTATTGTCACAATATTCTTTTCTTTTTTTCTTTTCTTTTTTTTTTCTTTTGAGACAGAGTCTCACTCTGTCACCCAGCCTGGAGTGTGATGCAATCTCGACTCACTGCAACTTCCACCTCACGGGTTCGAGTGATTCTCCTGCCTCAGTCTCCCAAGTAGCTGGGATTACAGATGCCTGCCACCACACTGGGCTAATCTATTTTTGTATTTTTAGTAGAGATGGGGTTTCACCGTGTTGGTCAGGCTGGTCTTGGACTCCTGATCTCAGATGATCTGCCCACCTCAGCCTCCTAAAGTGCTAGGAGTACAGGCGTGAGCTACCGTGCCTAGCCTGTCACTATATTCTTAATTATAATATGCAACTGCCTATTTAACAAATATACTTCATTAACAGATAAGTGTCTCAATATTAATATATTCAAAACAAACGTACAAAAAACCATGATTCTTCTCCACAAAGTATCTTAACCAACACCCAATGTTTACCTTCTCAGTAATATTGCTACCAACAATTCTGTCACTCAGGGGAACATACATCATTGACTCTTCTTTATCCCTCATACTCTATATAAAATTCACTAGCAATTTCTCAGTTGGGCTGCTTTTTACCATCTCACACTTTCCCCATCTCCCCAACTCAAAACATTGTTTTCTCTTACCTGGTTGAGTGTAACATTTCAATATGTTACACAATTGCCTGTGCCAACACAACTTCCCAGAGTCTGCTGGTACACCATTCTATAAAAATATTAACATGGATACTTCATTACAGGTTTTCTAAATTTCAAACATAAATATTATGTCACCCCTACTTGCCCCATTTTTTTTAGTAATTTTCACCATACTTAGACTCGAACCTAAATATACACAAAACTCAAAAGGATGCCTAAATAAACCTTTATTTACTAAACTTCCGCCATTCACCCCCTCATTCGCCCAGCTCTAGTCACACATATATTTTAGTTAGTCCTCAAATATGCCAAACCCTTCCCCCACTGAGTAATTTTTGTACTTCCTGTTCTCTTTTCTTGGAATACACCTCTTCTGTTGTCAACCATGTCTAATTTACTCACTTTCTCAAGAGTCCCCTCTCCAGAAAATTTTCATCCTTGTTTAAAATTGTATTCCTCTCCCTGATTACCTATTTAATAAATGGTGCTGGGAAAACTGGCTAGCCATATGTAGAAAGCTGAAACTGGATCCCTTCCTTACACCTTATACAAAAATTAATTCAAGATGGATTGAAGACTTAAGTGTTAGACTTAAAACCATAAAAACCCTAGAAGAAAACCTAGACAATACTATTGAGGACATAGTCATGGGCAAGGACTTCATGTCTAAAACACCAAAAGCAAAGGCAACAAAAGCCAAAATTGACAAATGAGATCTAATTAAACTAAACAGCTTCTTCACAGCAAAAGAAACTACCATCAGAGTGAACAGGCAACCGACAGAATGAGAGAAAATTTTTATGATCTACCCATCTGACAAAGGGCTAATATCCAGAATCTACAAAGAACTTAAGCAAATTTACAAGGAAAAATCAAACAACCCCATCAAAAAGTAGGCAAAGGATATGAACAGACACTGCCCAAAAGAAGACATTATGCAGCCAACAGACACATGAAAAAATGCTCATTATCACTGGCCATCAGAGAAATGCAAATCAAAACCACAATGAGATACCATCTGACACTAGTTAGAATGGCAATCATTAAAAAGTCAGGAAACAACAAGTGCTGGAGAGGATATGGAGAAATAGGAACACTTTTACACTGTTGGTGGGACTGTAAGCTAATTCAACCATTGTGGAAGACAGTGTGGCAATTCCTCAAGGATCTAGAACTAGAAACACCATTTGACCCAGCCATCCCATTATTGTGTATATACCCAAAGGATTATAAATCATGCTGCTATAAAGACACATGTGCACGTATGTTTATTGTGGCACTATTCACAATAGCAAAGACATGGAACCAACTGAAATATCCATCAATCATAGACTGGATTAAGAAAATATGGCACATATACACTATGGAATACTATGCAGCCATAAAAAAGGATGAGTTCATGTCCTTTGCAGGGACATGGATGCAGCTGGAAACCATCATTCTCAGCAAACTATCACAAGGACAGAAAACCAAACACCACCTGTTCTCACTCATAGGTGGGAATTGAACAATGAGAACACTTGGACACAGCATGGGGAACATCACACACTGGGACCTGTTGTGGGGTGGGGGAAGTGGGGAGGGATCGCCTTAAGAGATATGCCTAATGTAAATGACGAGTTAATGGGTGCAGCACACCAACATGGCACAAGTATACATATGTAACAAACCTGCACGTTGTGCACATGTACCCTAGAACTTAAAGTATAATTTAATAAATAAATAAATAACAAAATGAAATAAAATTAAAATACAATTGTATTCCTCTCTGTTTCTAACCCCATATCCAGGTTTGTTTTAGAGATAGTTTGTCTCTATAATAAATTTTTTCATAAAAAATTTTGTCTATAAAAATTTTTTGCTAGAGTTTTAGTTCTATTAAGACAGAGATTTTTGTCTTGTTTGTCGCTGTGTCCCTATAACCTAGAATCTAGAATAATGCCTCACACTAAGAAAGTGCTCATAAATATTTTTGAAACGATAAATTAATAAGTGAATAAATAAACTAATGGTAGGATAATTCTGTTTTGTGAAAGGAGTCTAGTCCATTAATTGGAATCAGAGAGAAGTTTAATATACTTCACATAACAGGCATCAAAAGATTTAACAAAAATAATTTAGATCTACCTCAAGTAGGATCCCAACTTGTAAGGCAATCTGTAGGGAAAATACATAAAATTATGGCATTTATAGGCCCTCAAGGAAAGTGGTTTAACCTCTTTAAATCCTGTTGGACAGTGTAAAATTTTAGTGGGAATAATTTCCATAAAACCTCTTAAAAGAAGTCAGGGATAATTACTGAGTCTGTTAAAATTGAACTTTTTTGTGAAGCTGTCCTTCCAGGGAGGAATAATGAGAGCAGAGCCTTTGGGAATAACACCTTGCAGTGGAGATTTTCCCAGTAAGGGCATATTGCTGAGCTGAAATTGATTATGCTGCATTTATAAGATTCCCTTCCTACCTAGCAGCATTAACCACCCTCAGTATGTATCTTCCCTTCTTCTTTGTGAATGTATGTCTGTGTGTGTTTTCACTCATCAGTAATGTCTTGGCCATTAATTTTTCTTTGAATTAATTTATCTTTCTCCTTCTTTCCCTCACTCCTTCCATCTTTCTTCCTCTTCTCCTTTTTCTGTAGTTATTTAGTTGGTGTTATAATACCCGTCCCACTCTATATTCTGTTGTACTCGTTGTTAAACTTTGTATGGTGATTTTAAGAAGAATCAGTCATGAAGAACAAGTGAGAGGTTCAGGCATCAGAGCACCTGTTTTGCCACAGCAATGTTAGAAATGCTACCATACAGAAGGACCAGAACATTTTCCTCTTTTATTTAAAAAAAAAAAAAAAAGTAAATGATCAATGTAGGAGCTTTAGCCTGGGTAAGGAAAGGAGACTTTTGTAATAAACCTAAAAGCGAGATGATGAAATATAAGTAGCAGAATATTGCAAATGAATTTCTAATCTAATTGCGGGTGAGAGTGAGGAGATGCTGAACATTGTTCCTGAATCAAGAATAAAAGCTTGCTTAAAAGTAAAACTAGAAAATTTTTGACAGGTTATAGGAACATTTTGTTATATTAAAGCATATTTCGGTACTACAAGAATGGAATCCATAAGAGACCAAAAAGAAAGATTGTAAGTGCTTCTGTAGCAACAGATATTGATAGATCTTTAGGTTAAAAATAACTTTATATCATATTAACACTTCCGTGAGATAGGAAAATATATCCTAATGGTCCAGCAAACAATATTGCCGGCAATATAAATAATAAAATGAAATAACTCGAAGACAGTGTTGGTGCTCATGGGTTTTTCTGTCCCATGGTGCTGACGTGCCACCCGACTCCTTCCAGCCACACTCAATCACAGCCTGCTGAGAGCCCGGATACAACGGGAGAATAACTCTGCTTCTTTGTGAAAGCTACACTACTGAGTGGCACTGAATGTCATCATGATCCCCCAACTTCCAGGGATTTGGACTGCAGGAATCTTGAGACTATAAGGCAGTCTTCAAGGGCACCTGAATTCTGTGTGAATCTCCTGAGAGAAGCTCGTAATTAACCCAATGCCACTTTCTCCTCCATCTACTCTGAGGGAGATAGCATGTGTAATAAAAGCTGTCCCAATAATCAGATGTGTGCTGTGGCCCCAGCTGTATAATGCTTGCTAGCATTGAGGGATTAGGCTGATCTCTACTCTGAAATAGTCAACACATTTTTACATACCCAGTCTTTATACAGTAGTTTTCATTGTGATGCCACATAAATGAAATCACTGTGATAGCTCTAAAACCTTATTCAGTGTAAGCTGTTCTACTTCAATACAACCATCACAACACTCCTGAACAACTGCCTTGCATGAATGAGGAGTTTCAAGCATTCTTCAAACTCTTTGTGTCCAAGAAAATGTTAAAAGTGTATTGGTCATAAGTGTTTCTGTTCTTAAATAATTAAAAATATGTTAACAGAAGTTACTGATAAAATAGTTTGTTCCTTTTAAAATTCCCTCAGGCAACATTTATTTATTTACTTATTTATTTTTCATAGATGGGGGTCTTGCTATGTTGCCTAGGCTGAACTCAAACTCCTGGGCTCAAGCAATCCTCCTGTCTCTGCTTCCTGAGTAGCTGAGACTACAAGTGTGTACTACTGTGCCTGGCTAGCAACATTTTGGCAGCTGTTTAATAAGCAGATTTTAGATATGCTTTTAGTTGTCTGTAATATTAAGAAAAAAACTTCTGAATAAACGTTTGCCAGACCCACTATCTGCCTCAGTATAGAAAAATAACACTCTTGGTTTAAGCGTGAAGAATACACCCTTGTTTCTTAACTACAATGAAAACATAAGGTAGAACTGTTCATCTAGAAACCCATGGGTCAAGTAGAGACAACCACCTGCTGTGTGAGAGATCACAAAGTCTTTTCCATGCTCAGCAAGCCCTGGCCTCCCTCTCTGCCAGCAGGGTAGGGATCAGCAGTCTACTTACTATCTTATAGAGAAATCCAGACACAAAGAAAGATGACCGAGGTCACAGAACTCCCTCGAGCCCCCTTTGCTGGGTGCACATTGAGGCTTTCTGTAAGATATAAAGTAAATTTTTCCTTTCAGTAACTTCCCATTTTTTGTCATTGACTTACCAGCACTTCAAAAAATCTACATTGGAAAGAAAAGTTTTAACTGCATAGGAGGAAGTAAGAAAAACTGGCTGAAAGTAGAAGGTGGCAGACTTAGAAACAGAGTTATATATCATGAAGGAAAAAAATAGATAAGGATAATCGAAATGATCTGATGTTAACAATTTCAGTAGATATTTATATACAAATTAGAATCATAAAAATGAGCACACAAGTTAAATGAAAACAAGAGTTATGGAATGAGGAAATAGATGAGAAACAGACAAAAGTTATAAATAATAAAATATCCTGGTGAAGAAGATATGTTTAGTCACAAGACTACAACACAGGATTAATCTTAGTAGGCCTTAGACAATTATAAGTGTGCTTGCTTTAAGACTTTTAATGATTTATTTTGCTTTTGCGGGAAAAACATGGCTAAAGAATACATTGGAAAAAACAAACCAACCAATACAAACACAAAATAGGACTTTGACTTCAGGGTAAACCTATCTTCAGATCCTCAATGCTTTATTGGCTATTTGTTTGATATTAGGTACCAAATTTACTGTTTAAATTTCCTGAGCCTCAGCTTATGACTTGAGTGTTGTTTTAAGTGTTAATTCATCAATTTACTTAAAGCATCCAGAATATATCTTTGCCCGATAAGTGTTAAAGCTATACCGCATCTTGCCTGTTGTCTCCTCTAAAATACGTTGCTTACTTAACTTTATTTTCCACTTCCTCATTTCTACTCACTGCCTGGAGCACAGTAACAATTTATTAATGAATTATGGTGTTAATGAAAAAACTTATGAACATATAAAAATTGGTTCAAATTTGGCTCAAAATGTAGGTAACATTTAAATACTTAACTTTTGAAAAATTTATAATGGCAGAAAAGGTAGTCATATTCAGTATTTTTAAAAATAGCTTTATAATTGTTTAAATATTTTTATTTCTTTTGATTCAAAAAATAGCAATAGCAAATTGAAAACAAACAAACATTTGAAACAGAAGATTAACAAGTGTGCTTTTTTGGAGGTGGTAACTTTTCATTAATTGACATATTTTCAATAATTTTAAATACATTAATAAGTAGCAGATAATATAGCTAATTTCAGGGAATGATATCCAATACATGTATATTTCCACAATATCTCATAATAATTGTGCTATCTTTTGTTACCTGTGAAACTCATGAAGTTTTTTTTTTTCTTTAGCAATGCTTTTTCTCACTCTCTAAAATATCAACGATTGATCATTCTTTACTTTTCAGGAAGCTATAAGAAACACACACACACAGAGAGATTCAAAAAGAATTAAAAATTCAAAGTTTATTTTGTTGTTTTTATGTTGTCAGTAAAATTGGCACGTAAAAAGAGATGACTGGTAGTCTCACACCAAGATACACACCTCTGAAGTGCTGCCAGATCCATTTCAAACAGCTGCTTTTGGCATTGAGTTCACTTTAATGCTATTTGTCTCAAGACTACCCACTGTCCCATTTTGAGTGACAATATACACCTGGCATACCATCCAACTTGCATTAAACTCTCTCCTTCAAAATGTGTTAATTATAGCCAGAAATGCTACAATTTAAAGTGCACTTGCATGTCAGCAGTTATGCCTAATAGTAATTACTTTTCTCATGTCACGAAATACAACATATTTTAATAGAATTGTTTTTTCAAAAATAATCATTGCAAAATCCTAGTAATTTAAATTGTAAAATTGGGTCATTTTATTAAATACATAAACATGTATTTTCTCCAGTAGGAATCTGCTAATTATATCCCATGATTCAAATCTGGCCAGTGGATTCTAATTCCTTTTGCATCATTGATGGATTAAGAACGTTTTTTATATATTTAGGAGTTAATGAAATAAAACCAAAAAATAATCTGTAACAGAGCCCATGTGTAGCCTTCAAATCCTAAAAATTGTTTAGTATCTGTCCCTGTAGAGACAGAAAAAATGCAGGCTCCTGTTGTACAGTAAATTCTCTAACCCATATTTCTGCTTAGAGTATGTTTTAACAAAATATTTCAAAAGAACAGGAAGGATATTTTCTCCCTTCCTGAAATATTTTGGTGATTCTACATAACCATAAAAGATGCAATTCTTTCCCATTAACACACTTATCTGTCAAATTACTAAGATTTATATAATTAAAGGCCTTAAACTTAATATTCTTTCTGTAGCTATTTCTCTTAGTTTGGGCCTTATTTTCTTGGTACATTTTATAAGTTTGCAAAATAAATGTTGGCACTATGTCTGCATAGCACTAATGTATACATTTTAAAAGCCTGAATTTAAGGCATAATTTTGCCATGGGGACTGTAAATAGATTTACCAGCCTTCTGATAAATCTGGGGAAATGCTGAATTTTTATTTATGTCTTCAGGTGACAAGCTGTGATGGATGGCCTGACAAGGTCCCCTAGTCTAGTTTTGCACTACTAGGGAAATGATGGTGGCATCGGCCTGCCAGTTTAGTTATCAACACCTTACAGCCTTAGGGCAGCAGTTTAAAAGGCATTTGTTTGCACTTTCTAACAAGTACATTCTATTGTATAGTTGATTCAAGTAAGCATACTTTTATAACTTTGTTAAAACCCTTTATCGCCAATAAAATGTTCTTTTCCTGGTATGAACAGTCCTAATAATAAATAGATGTCTTGAAAATTGTACCATTCTATTTAAAATCAAAGCAAACATTTCATTAAACATTGCTAAATAATTAGCGTGGCACTATTTTTCACCATTCTGCCATCAAATCCTTGTTAAGTAACATTTTTTTCTTCCATCACAGAAATTGCTCATTTAATGATGAATTATTACTCTCCGTCTTATCATGAGGTGAAGGCTGTCATCCTTTGCTGCTGCCTGGGAATGTACATTTCTAAGAGGAAGGTATCTAATTTTAGCAGTCATAGCTAAAAATGATGTTACTGTTAGTTGTCAGAGAAGTGATCATTAAAGAGTCTATTTTCCCTTTGAAGCAAGCAATTCAGATCAACTTTTCAAGGCACATAGAATTGCCATGAATATGCCTCCAATTTTCACCTCATTTTTGTTACTCTCTTATCAATGTCATTTATTATGAATGTAATACAAATAATAAAAACATTTTTTGTTCACTTCTCTGGATATGTCATTAAGTCAATTATGTTTTAAACCCCATTGTAACTATTTTTTAAATTATTAATTTTAAAAGAAAATCCTATTTCCATTTTTTATGAAAATTCTGTGTGCTATATGAAAGCTTTTATAAATACAGAAGCTACTGGCTTTTAATGTACATAAGTTCTACCAAAAGTAAGCTTTTGTTTCATTTCCAACAGGGATATGATGGAAAAATATTTGGATTATTCTGATGCTTTCTAAAATGATAATTTCATATCCTAAATATGGGCTCAACATTGTCATAAAATGATGGTAACTTTCTTTTTATTTTGTCTTCAGAATTCTCAATCATTAGGTAAAACTATTTCTCAATCATTGTGTAAAACTATAAATCACATCTGTATTGTTCATAAAAATGTTATACAGAACAAATTTGTTATAATAATACAGACATGATTTATAATCATACTACATACACTAGAGTGTATATATATATATATATATATATATATATATAAAACAAGAAGAAAACCCAGTTGAAAGATTTCATAGAGATATCAAAAGTATTTGCAACATTTTGACATAGCCATAGAGTATAGCAAATAAAAATATTGAACTTGGTATGGAGAAGAAAAGTTGTTTTCTCTTTTGCACTTTAATGGAGACCATTAGTAATATATTTCTAAGCCTAATATGAAGAATGAACTTTGTTCTCACTGGGCTTCAAATGACATTTAGCTGTATGAGAGGTTCTCTGCACTATTTGCCAACTCCATACACGCAGCAGCTTCTGTTTCCCTGGGTGATGGGTTCCATCGGGGATGCTTTTGATCTGAAGATTATACTAGTCTTTTGTAAAGGTCTGCTTGGTAGCTGTGGAGCTGCAGAGTTGATAAGACCGAATAGATTCAGTTTAGTATTTGGCTATTGTGTTCTCAATGACCTCCTGACATACTCTAGGTAACATCCTGCAGTGGCAGTACACATTCTTTGAAATATACAGGCAAAGAGTCTCTCTGTTATGTTTCCCTGTACAGGCTCACATGAAGACTGATCCTGTTATTCTTCACATTTTCTGCATCTTCCTTACTGTCTACCCATGTATATCACAGTATATTTGCAGTATTATAAAGAGTCTCTACACATTGTAGCAGAGATTTCTCTATTAGCTCAAGATTATTTCAAAGTCAGTTCCAGTTTCTGGCTCATCTGCAACTATTGAAAAGAACAGATATCAAACAAAACTTAGTTTTAATAATGAAAAAGCATAGGATTAGTTTGAAGATAAAGTGTTCTGTATTTTGAATAAACTACTGTAGATCATTCAAAGTTGAAGAAAACCCTTTTTGACAGCTATTTTAAGATGGGTAGCACACAGATGGGAGGACAATTTTACAAGAGAGTAGCAAAAAGATGACAGAATTGAAAGAAGTTATGTGTAAAGGCAAATGTGCTTCAACTTGCATTTGATCTGTAAAGATAACAGTAAGAAAAGCTCATGGAACATTAGGGAGATGACTTGAGGATAAACAAACACATGTAGGGTTCTATAATAGATAATAGCCCTATTTTATCCTGAAGCATAACCCTGTTTTCTTAGTTTTAAGAGATCTGTTTACTCATTAAGGCAAAGGGCAACTGTGTTTGCAATAGAAAGCATGTAGATGAGAATGTTCTTTTGCCAAAACACTGTAAGCGAAGTTTATGACATGTAACATGCTCATAACACTCAGTGTGTCATAGAAAGGGTAGGAGTCAGAGGAATAATAGATAAGAGAGACCTCAAAAGAGACTGGAAATAATTCTCGGATAAGCAAAGAACAACTAAAGAAAATGAGAGAGAAAAATTTGCTATCCCAGTAAGTGAAAGAAAAATGCTTCTCCTTCTATGAGAATTGTCTACGGTTCAACATCAGGGATTTATTAAGGAATAGAAATCCCTACTGAGACAAATAGCTCAGAAGATTTAACCGGAGGTTAGAACTATACCTATTTTAGTGTTTGCAGCATAAGCATCAGAGAGGAGTGAGAAGGAAGCCCAAATCAAGGACTCCTCTCATGTAATTCCTCTCTAATTAGATAATTTATAAAACCAGGAATGTGGCCATATGTGGGAGGAAATTTGTTTATTTCCTATTTTCAGTTAAGCAAATATTTGAAATTGTTTTTCACTTATTCCAAGCCATTTCAGCTTATCTATTGCTGAATACCAAAATATACCAAAACAAAATGGCTTAAAATAATGACAATATTTTTATCTGTCTCACAGCTTCTGAGGGTCACGAATCCAGGCACAACTCAGCTGTCTGGCTCAGAGTCTCATACGCAGTTATACCAGAAGGTGGCTGGATTTTGACATGTAGGAGGCTGGAGCAACCAGCCAACCATCTCTTCCTCTTCATGTAGTCCCTCAAGTCTCTTCATATAGACATCCTCATGTGGTCTCTCCATGTGAGATAATTTGGGCTTCCTCATAGCTTGGTGACCTCAGAAGAGTTGGACTGCTTCCATAGTGGCTGAAGCCTTCAAAAATGTGAATCTGATTGGATAAAGCAGAAGCAACACTGTCTCTTCTTGTCTAGCCTCAGAAATACCACAGTATTGCCTCCACCCCATTCTATTGATTACTGCCAAGCCAGGAGCCTTCTTCAGTGAAGGCCTAAGTCACATTCCAGAAGAGCATGTGAGATGAATATATTGTTGTAGTTATATCTAGAAAATCTATCTCCCAAGCAACTGAAAAACTTACATACTATAAAGTATTTCATATATATTATTGATATATATTATAACAAATAATAATATACAAACTATTTTATATATATTTCATAATATATATTACTGTCATTACTGACACTGAGCTCCTGTCAATTGGATGTTGCTGCGTAGTTGCCACAGAAGTCAATTCTCCATGATCACGTGGATTTTACATCACTATCTCACAATTCAAAGGTTGGGCCAAGTTCACCTGCCTCCTTTCAGATGCTCAGGGGCTAGTGTAAGAAAGGCCAAGTTAATGAGTATCTTGTATTTAACCTTCAATATTGCAGGGTGATTTATAACTCCTACCAATTCCCAAGACTCACAGCATAGGGTGGGTAAGGTACCAAGTACTCTAGGGTAAGGGATAATTCTTAGGCAGGACAGTCAAATAAATTTTTCTACTATATAAACTAGCTTTACTTATTAATTTAGTCTTATAGTAAGTGGGCATGAAAAAGGAAGAGTGTATAAATCTTGCAATGGCCTATGAAAATTCAACTACAACCTTTCTAGGTAGATATGAACAAAATATACATACCTGTGATTCATTTAATATAATCTTTTAAAAACACTGATTATTATTAATTTTCAAATTTTCCAAATGATTTGACAAAGTCAGAATGTAGAGAAAAGGTATACCTGAGCATAATCATACTCAGTGAATGTGTCAAAAATTTTAATATAAAATAATGTTTAGATTTTTTAAAACTTCTAATTTTTTCTTTCTTCTTGATAACTTATATAGTATATACCCATAAATATAACAAATATATATGTGTGTCTATATAAATTAAGAACGTTTAATACTATTATTGATAGTAACTACTTTCGAAATAGAAATTCTTATTAATATTTCTGAAAGAAAAATATGCAAATAAAATATGTTCAATAGTATATATACAAATACTAATAGATCATATTTCTAGATTGTTTTGTTATGAATGTTGTTTCAACTACTTATGTTATTACTTTAAAAACTTTTATTAGCAAATATGGTTCTAACCCCATTGAACTTATAATTTATGAGAAAAAAAAAAACTGAAAATAGCACTGTTTCCTGAATTGAGGTTTTTTTTTTTTTTTGTCTTTACAGTCCAATAAAATACCTTAAAAAAATTATTGCTATCTTGTGAATATCCTTTATGTTGTTAGCTCATCTTTCAGTGGTCCTAAATTACTATTTGGTGGTTGAAACTTTGAAGTGTTTTCATAAATCTTGAGATTAACTATAGATACTGTAATGCAAGCTTGTAAATGTAATATTATATTCCTCACTTTCTATGAAAAATCATTTTTCACTGTATTTTAAAATCTATTTTTGACTCCCCATTATATATGTCCACATAGCTAATCACTTACAATAGTGACTGTTGCTGAATATTTAACATGCTGGCATATTAATGCATCTTATTACAATAAGATGGCAAAATTTCTGAGCCAGAGTCATTTTAATGATACACACACACACACACACACACACATATACCCAATGGGTTGTACAAATTCCAGTAAGTGTAGGGGCCACACTACCTTTGTTTATCAGTATTTCTAATTCCTTTTCATACTGTCCAGGACAAAGGAGGCACTTCAACATTTTTTCTTGAGTAAATGACAAATGACTACACGAATTAAAGATCAATTAAGTGATGAGACTAAAATACTAGGGGCATGATGAGCCTCTCAGGAAACCTACCTGATATATCTCTAAAGTATACACTTATAATTCTCCCACTTATTTATGATGTTTGTACTGCTACCACCCTGACTCTAGCCAACGATATCTCTCACTAGATTGCTGACAGTGTGCATCTACCATGTCTCCCTATTGTACGCTTAACCCAATCTATTCTCCACAAAGTGACTCAGATGAACTTTTCACAACATGAATCAGAATATGTCTATCCTCTCATTATCTAACTAATTCTCCACATTATATTAAGTGTGAAGCCAAAATCCTCCCATTAGACCCTCTGTGATCTGTCATCTCCCATGTCCCACTTCCCTCCCCAACTTCTTCCAGTGTCTTCTTTCAGTGAAGACTTTCCCAGCTACATTGTTGAACATGGCATATTCTGCTTGACATATATTTCCTCTTCTTTTATTCATTTCCATCATCTTGGCACACATTATATTTTACTTATTTACTTTATTATGACTCCACTAGAATCTAAGCTCTCCAAAGGCAGGTATTTCTGGTCTATTTCCCAGACTGAATTCTAATGCCTAAAAACAGGAGACAAAAAAGATAAATGGCAAATAAAGAATTGCCATTTGTAATTGTTATAAATGTATTCTTCCTATCTATTCTGGAATGTATACCATATTATGGATTTTACTTCCATTGCTTATTTTAAAAGAAACCATATCTTTTCAAACAAACTGTTATATAAAAACCATAATAAAATTAAATGAAATGGAAATGCATTAGAATTTATTCATTCTTTTTAATTACTGAAACGTAATTATAGAAAAAAACTTTCAGCATTGTTTTCCCTGAAATAGATTATTTGATTAGAAATAGACATGATAATTTCCTTACATACTGTTTTTACAAAAATACCATACATCTCTCAAACCTCAAAACAGTTTTTGCAGAAGTTACACATAGATAAATTATGTAAATCATGATTAAAATGGCAGCATAGGATGGTGTATCTTTCCTTGGATCTCAAAATGCCTGTTATTTTATAACTCACCATAATTAATTTTAAAGAAATTCTTATTCGCAAAATGATGTATCTCTGGTCTCTTGCTTTTCTTCTTCCAATTTAGATACATTACTGTTTCATAAATTCATAGGCAATTACTCTTGGTCTCCCCTAGCACAAAAAATGTTACAAATACCTTGAGAAATGTTACCCTCATTTTTAAATAGCTTTGGAATCTCCAGATCTGCTATTTGCAAACTGGAGAAAGAGAAAACCTGGAGGTATAGTTCCAGTGCAGGTCTGAGGGCATGCAGACCGTGGGAGTCCCAGTTTGTAAGTCCTAGTTTGAGTTCAGAGGACTGAGAACCAGTAGCACTGATGTTAAGGGTAGAAAATTGATGGGTGTCTCAACTCCAGCAAAGAGATCAAATTTGCCCTTCCTCTGCCTTTTTCTTCTATTGAGGCCCTCAACAAATTGGATAATGCCCACCCTATTGGTCTGGGTGATTTTCTTTACTAAGTCTGCCAATTAAAATGCTAGTCTATTCTGGAAAAACCCTCAGAGATAAACACAGACATAATATCTATCAGCTATCTGGAAATTTCTTAGTCCAGTCAAGCTGATGAATCAAATTTACCATTACACTACATATCCCTACCATGATATTTTATTGATTCAGGAACTAGGATGCATATTACAGATCATTCAACAGATAGAAATAAAATAATTTAAAGGATACTGTGAAGCTGACATTTTGCATACTATGCCTGGAAAGATCAAGAATGAAACAGGTATGTATGGTAGTGATTGTAACATCTGTCCTAGTGGTTACAATAATACAAAGCAATAGCACTTACATGGACTATTACATGCCAGTTACTCTTGTGTTTCACATTGAATAACTCATTTAAGCTTCAAAGAAACTTATGAGATAAGTCTTAATACTATCTGCCCTATATTGATGAGGTAACTGAGTTACAGAAAATGTGAATAACTTCTCAATGTCACATGGCTAGTAAAAGAAGTGGCCCAGTTTTAAAATCAGACACTGAGCTCCAGAGTGTGTGATCTTTACCATTATGCAATGTTGTTTTTGTAGTAAAAATATTTATCTAGAACAAAGTATATGGGATTGATGAAGATTTAGTAATTAAAATAGACATCTAGTAAAATAGCAGGTGAAGATACTGAAAATTCTCTGCAAATTATTTTTTAAAATGCAATATAAGAAACTAACCTTTTCAATCTAGATTGTGTAGTTCACATAACAGCAGAGCAACCAGAGTCACATAAATAAAGAAGATGATAAGAAACGGACAGCTGAGAAAATCCATCTTTTTTAGTGATATATATTGTAATTTCTTTCTAATGAATAATTAAAATAAATATCAGAATATTTACTTCACAGTAATTTAACCTGTAATGTATATTTTCATTATTTTTCAAGAAATTGTATCTAACATCACTTTAGTGTAGCCTTGTTTATTATTATTTAATTTTTTACTAAACCCAGGAGTAATGGAATTCACATATCAAACATCAGTGAATAAATCCATAAAAAGTTCTTGAATGTATTTCTTAAATGTGGAAATAACACAAGAAGACAGCCAAACAAAATGTACAGTGATTTTTGTACTAGTCATTAGCGATAAAATGATGAACAAGTAAATCTATTTGTATAGCAGAAAACATGTTTTAACTGTAGTTATTCAATTTGTAGCAAGTCAAGTAGGTAAACCAGATCAACAATACCCCTTATGGAATTACACGTAAATAGATAATCTATCCAAATACATAACATAATACATTGGCATAGTATCCAGCCTTCTTGCTATGCCTTCACTCCATAATGTTTTGCTTCTTATTTGTAGATAATATTCATACACCCTAATAATTTCCATGAAACATTTATTATCAGCTGATCTACATATCTGATTATCTATCTATATCTGTGATCTGTCTCTGCATTATCTTTCTCAGATGTGATGAATTTCTAAGTCTCTCAGCCTTATTGCCTTAGTCTTGATTCTCTACAGCTTCTTATTGCCATTGTGAGATTCAGCAATGCTTTATCTTCTCTGGTATGTCTAGATTTTCTGTGGAAGAAGATAAACTCACAGGTCCTGTGTAGCTCCTCACTGTCAAACCTTTTTCCACCTCTCAGCTTTGTGTTTCACTTTTTTCACATCAACTCACTTTTAGATTCCTACTATTTTATTATAATCTTTTCCTCTTTTTTCTTCCAATATATTTAGTGACTCTTTATCTGCTAAGTAGGAAAATTACAGCAGAATTTTCCCACAAGTTATTTCATGCTTTTTTCAAGCATAGAAAAGAATGCTATACCTAGTACATGCACAACTTCTTTGTGTAAAGGCGGTCAAAATAGTACAGTGTTATAAAGCCGTGGGAATAGCTCCACTAAGACTCGTTATATTTTGGTCAGGGCTCAAGTGCTAAATGGACAGACTATTTCTTGTGCTCCTCTCAGTAACTTCCTAAGTTAATGAAATCAAACATTTCCAGGTATGGTCTAGCTCATGAAGAGAGGGTTTAATAAGCATTCTCTTTTTAGTAATTAAAAAATTTTCTAACTTTTGTTTCCCAGAAAGTAATAACTGATTTTAAAAAAACAAACAAACAAACAAAAACAGTCCACTAAGCAAAGTATGAACCATATACCCCATGTAGGCTGTCCAGATATTTATAAAAGTTACTATAAATCAGCCGGGCACAGTGCCTCAAGCTTGTAATCCCAGCACTTTGGGAGGCTAAGGTGGGCAGATCATGAGGTCAGGAGTTTGAGACCAGCCTGGCCAACATGGTGAAACCCTGTCTCTACTAAAAATACAAAAATTAGCCAGACGTGGTGGCACACTCCTGTAATCCCAAATACTTGGGAGGCTGAGGCAGGAGAATCCCTTGAACCCAGAGGCAGAGGTTGTGGTGAGCCGAGATGATGCCATTGCACTCCAGCCTGGGCAACAGAACAAGACTCGGTCTCAAAAAAAAAAAAGTTACCATAAATCATTTAAAAAATGGGGACACACTCTATCTTAAATTGAGATATTGATGGCTACCAACAGACTATAGATTCATAGATGAATAATTCTAGGGAAAAATTAATAAAATAAGACATTCAAATGGACAAGAAACAATTTTAAAAAATCTTTTGTAACTAACATGTAACATAAAACAAATATGATACCATTTTTACCTAAAAAATTGGTGCATAATTAATTAATAACAAACAATGATATAGAACATATGGTGAAATTAGTGTTTTCAAACATTATTGTGATATAAACTTTCTGGAGGCAAACTGTTACTAATTACCAAAACATCTAAAACTCTCATGTATCAACTCATAAAAGAACCTCTAGAAATTTACCCTCAGGAAATTGTCGCAAACCTTTATTGATCACAAGTTTAAAGGTTTTCTAAAATCTAACATTACTTATTTTTGTGTATTTTTGATAGTCTTCTACCAGAGAACACTGCATAAATAAATGTAGATGGAATACATTCTTACTAGATGATAATAAGCTCTTATTAAAAATCATGTTGTAAAACATATTTAACAATGTGGGAAAAGATCATGATTTAATCAATAAAGCTGGTTACAAACCTCCACCCAAATTTATTAAAAAAAACTATATATATATATATATATATATAACATCAAGAAACAGGAATATCAAAAACATTCACTCGAGTAATATTTTTTGATGCTTTTAAATTCATTTTTTCAAGAGGGCAGCAATTTACATGTTTTAACAATAGATATGTGTTAATTCTATAATCAGGAACAATTCCATATGTAAATAATATACCTCTCACTGGGCACAGTGGCTCATGCCTGTAAACCCAAGCTTTAGGAGGCCAAGGCAGGAGGATCATTTGAGGCCAGGAATTTGAGATCAGTCTGGATGAGACTCTGCGTCCCCCAAAATAAAAATATGGTATGACATGTTGGCCTGCCCCTGTAGTTCCAGCTACCTAGGAGGCTGAGGTGGGAGCATCACTTGAACCCAGCAGTTCAAGGCTGCAGTGAGCCATGATTGTAGGCACCGCAGGCTGGGCAACAGCAGCAAGAACCAAACTGAAAAAGTAAGTAAATAAATAATATGACTTTCTATTTTAAAAACATCAAACTGTTAATAGCCATTATGTTGATGAAAACAAATCTCTAGACTTAGAGATTTAAATAAAATTGTTTTTAAAAAACACATTACCTTTTTTCCTAATGTTCATTAATATTCTTAAATTAAATTATGACATATAAATCTGTGCACATGCACTGTACACTAATATTAAATATACTTTCTGTACAGAATTATTAAATCCCATGAAACAAAGGAATCCGTTTGAATTTTTTTCATTTATATCTAAAGTTTTTAAAAAATTTGTAGATAAGGCTGGGCGCGGTGGCTCACCCTTGTAATCCCAGCACTTGGGGAGGCGGAGGCGGGCAGATCATGAGGTCAGGGGATCGAGACCATCCTGGCTAACACGGTGAAATCCCGTCTCTACTAAAAATACAGAAAATTAGCCGGGTGTGGCAGCGGGCACCTGTAGTCCCAGCTACTCAGGAGGCTGAGGCAGGAGAACGGCGTGAACCCGGGAGGCGGAGCTTGCAGTGAGTCGAGATCGCACCACTGCCCTCCAGCCTGGGAAACAGGACAAGACTCCGTCTCAGAAAAAAAAAAAAAAAAAAAAAAAAAAAGATAAATTAATATAAAAATTATTTCCAGGCCAGGCGCGGTGGCTCACACCTGTAATCCCAGCACTTTGGGAGGCCGAGGCAAGCGTATCTCAAGGTCAGGAGATGGAGACCATCCTGGCTAACACGGTGAAATCCCGTCTCCACTGAAAATACAAAAAATTAGCCGGGTGTGGTGGCAGGCGCCTGTAGTCCCAGGTACCCGGGAGGCTGAGGACGGAGAATGGCATGAACTCGGGAGGCTGAGCTTGCAGTGAGCTGAGATTGTGCCACTGCACTTCAGCCTGAGCAACAGAGCAAGACTCCCTCTCAAAAAGAAAAAAAACAAACAAACAAAAAATCTTTCCAAAATTAATTAGTTAGGGGTTCAATATTCAAAAATATTAAAGCATTGCCATATATTTTTAATCAATCAAATCAACAATTTTGAGTGTAAAATTTAGTGCAGTATGAGCAACTTATGCAGTTTCTAACTATAACCACAATCAGCATATTAAACATTTCAATGATCTTTCCAAATGTCTTCATGCCCTTTTGTACTTGACACCTCCCCCCATAGCCAAATCTCAGCAACCATTGATTTATGTACTATACTTCTATCTTTCCCAAAATTACATACAATAAAATTAGACCACATGTAGTCTCTTGTGGCTAGTTTCTTTAACTTAATAGTTTGGATATTTATTCTTGTTGTTTTCTGTTTTGATAGTTCCATTTTATTGTAGAATATAATTCTATTATATGAGTATATCACAACTGTTTATACATTTATCTGCTGCTGAACATTTGATTTGTTTGGTTTTAGCTATTGCAAATAAAACTGCTTTGAACATTCACTTTCAAGGCTTTGAGTATATATATATGTATATAGATACATATATATAATTTCTTTAATTTCTCTCAGATAAAAGCTTATACATGGAATATGGGGTTTCTGGGTCATATGGTAAGTAAATGTTTATCTTTTATTTTAAAAATGCTAAATTTCCAAAATGTCTACCATTTTATATAACTAACTGCAGTATATAAAATTTCAAGTTGCTTTGTATTCTCATTTGTCATTATCAATCTTTCATTTTAGCCATTCTAATAGGTGTGTAGGGATATTGTGGCTTTACTCTGCATTTCCTTAATAACTAATGATTTTCAGCACCTTTTAAAATGGCTATTTGTCTTTGGTATATCTTTCATTGAATGCATTATTCTAAAAATGTATTTACTTAAAGATGTATTGATTTAATAAATTTATTTAAAATTGGATATTTGTCTTTTCTACATTAAATTGTAGGATTTTTAAAACTATGTGCAGATACAAGTCTTTTATGAGATTTATGTATCACAGATACTTTTTTCTCAGTTTGTATCTTGCTTTGTTATTTTCTTTACATGGCATTTTGAAAGGCAAAAGTTTCAGTTTGTCTTTTATTTAATCCCTCCTTTCCTCAACTTAATTTGTATAGACAAGTATACAGTGGACATGTATTCGTCAAGAAAGATGTTAAACAAGAAAATTATTTTAAAACGTAAAATACAGTAACAAGAAATTTAGAAACCTTTTTTTCTTTTTCTCAGATTGTCTAAATTTTCTAATAGGTGAGAGAGCAAAGAGTAGAGCAGAAATAAGATCTTTCCCTCCTTTAAGTCATATATGTTAACTGTAGATCATTCTTCAGAGCTCAAGTCAAGTGTGCTTTCTTCAGAGAAATATTATTTATCCTGCACAGGTCCTCTTGCCTTCAAACTTCAAGTCATGCACTTTCGTTTAAACCTTTATAATTCTTTGCTCCCCTCCTTTTATAAAGAAATATTGTTGTCTGTTTTTAATTTTGCATTCATTTATCATGAGTCTCTTATTAATGTCTGTCCTCCCACATTAAGGTGCAATATTCATAACAGCAAAAATAATAGTGATTTTTATTGTTAGTTCTCAGTGACAAGAACAGTACCTGGCAAGTTATGTCTGTTTGAAAGTATCTATGCATCAAATGTATGTGGTTAGATCTGCTGTGAAACTGTAGCATCTTGTGTGAACAAATATGTATGTGGGAAGACATAAACTGTATGTGTGCTGTAAATTATATGTGCAATAGAACCTAAGTGTCTTATTATCTGTTACTGATCTTTCCTGTTCTTGGGTGACCATATCCATTTACTGTGAGATAAGCCTGAGGTTTAAAGGTAGCTTAGTATCCCTGATTTTAGAAGAGCCTCAATTTCAAATATTCAGTCAATTCAAAGTTCTGACTCTCCCTCCTGGCTCCTTCTGCCATGTCCAGTTTTCCCCTTCATCTCTACTTTCCCAGGTTCTTTACAAGGGACATTTTAGCTGTCTTCTTGGCATCTAGAAGATGAACATTTCAGACTCATGCTGTATTTTGGGTACCTACTGACCATCACTGAGAGGCCTGCCAATCACCAGGCAATATTTGTTCTGTATCCACATGGTGTTGCTAGCAGTATTATATCTTTTGGTACGATTGGGTCTACCCTTATTATACTGAAAAGATTGTGTCCATTTCTCTGCTAGATGCGGTGTGTGTACTGTAACAAAATTTAAGATTTTTGTTTGAGATGGTAAATACTGAGTGTCAACTTGATTGGATAGAAGTACACAAGGTATTGATCCTGAGTATGTCTGTGAGGGTGTTGCCAAAGGAGATTAATATTTGAGTCAGTGGGCTGCGAAAGGCAGACTCACCCTTAATCAGGGTGGGCACCATCATATCAGCTGCCAGCATGTCAAGAATATAAAGCAGGCAGAAAAACATGAAAAGACTGGCCTAGTCTCCCAGCCTACATCTTTCTCCCATGCTGGATGCTTCCTGCCCTCGAATATCAGACTCCAAGTTCTTCAGTTTTGGGACCTGGACCGGTTCTCCCTCCTCCTCAGCTTGGTGATGGCACTGGTTCTCCCTCCTCCTCAGCTTGATGATGGCCTATTGTGGGACCTTGTGATTGTGTGTGTTAATACTTAAGAAACTCATATATATATATATATATATATATCTCACACACACACACACACACACACACACACACACACACACACACACATATATCCCCTGTTAGTTTTGTCCCTCTCAAGAACCCTGACTAATACAGATGTTGGTACCAGAAGAGTGATTCTAGAGGAACCAAATGTTAAGGATGGAGTTATTTTATTGGTTTGGGGGTTTCTAGAGTTGGCTGCTTAATATGATTAGACCCCAAACTGCTAAGGACTCTACTTCTAATAGTATGGAGGACACTGATAGTCCTTGGCATGAACTCTTTAGAGAGTTATGCAAAATAAGTGCATTTGACACTCCTCATTCACCACTTTTGAGAGGTAAGGAGTTTAGTGACCCTATACATCATACCTTTGACGATATATGGAGAATCAAGGAACATAATAAAGCTGGTTGTTTGCCCCTAGGTTCAGTGGACAAAGTGATGGAAGAAAATGATGAACTCAAAGATTCTGTCTTCTGGCTTCAGAAGCAGATACTGAGCCTCAAATCTGCTAAGATTGCCCTGACTGAGAGTCTTGTCTCCTCTCGAGAAAGAACTGAAATTATGGATGAACAGACACACACTCTTATCATATGAGTATCTGATCTGCAAAAAAGGTACATGCAGAGCCTCGCCAGGTGTCTACTATTAAAATAAGGGCATTGATTGGAAAAGAATAGGTCCCTGCAACTTGAAATGGGGATGTGTGGGAGGACCCTGATGAAGCTGGGGACACTGAGTTTGTAAACCCTGATGAAACTTTTTTTTTGCCAGAAGAAACAGCTTCCTTATCCCCAGTAATGGCAACATCCCCTCTCTGACCCTTGCTGCCATCAGCCTTTCCCACCTTTGGCTGAGGAAATAAACCCTGCACTGCCTGAGGCAACAGTGATGGCCTCCCCTGAGGCAGTTGCCAGGCACAATAATACTGATTCTCCTAAGGAGGCACCTTCAACTCCCGTTTGCTTCTAGACTTATAACTAGACTACAATCCCAATGGGCCCCTAGAAGTCAGGTTGAGAGTATAACCCATGAGAAGGCATGCTACATTCAAAAAGAACTTCTTGAGTTTTCTAATTTGTATGAACAGAAATCTGAAGAACAGGCACAGAAATAGATACTAAGGGTACAGGATAATGGTGGAAGTAACATAGGGTTGAATCAGGCTGGATTTATTGATTTGGACCCAGTAAGTAGGAACTCTGTGTTTAATGTTGCAGCTCAAGGAGCAAAAAACTGGTTCTAGTAGTTCATTTGTTTGGTTAGCTGAAATTTGGATTAAAAGATGGCCCAGTGTGAGTGAGCTGGGAATGCCTGATTTCCCCTGGTTTAAGGTAGAGGAAGTGATCCAAAGGCTTAGGGAGATTGGGATGGTGGAGTGGATTAGTCACTTTAGATATACTCATCCCAGATGGGAGGATTCAGAAGATATACCCCTGACTAATTCCTTGCAAAATAGATTTGTGAGAGCAGCACCTGCATCTTTGAAGAGCCCTGTAACTGCTCTTCTCTGTATGTCAGATCTAACAGTGGAAACCACAGTCTCTCATCTACAAAATTTAAATGCAACGGGAATAATTGGATCCCAAGGTTGTAGAGGTCAAGTGGTGGCACTCAACCGTCAAAGGCAGCTGTTGTATCAGATGTGGTTTCATTGCCTGGGCAAAGTAAACATATCCTGGTACCTGGTATACCATCATTAACTTGACAAATGTCTTTTTCTCCATTCCTGCCCATAAGGACCACCAGAAGCAATTTATCTTCAGTTAGCAAGACCAGCAACTTTACCATCCTCCTTTGGAGGTATATCAACTCTCCAACTTTGAGTCACAATCTGAATCGAAGAGACCTTGATCACTTTTTCCTTCTGCAAGATATTACACTGATCCATTACATTGATGACATTATGCTTATTGAATCCAGTGAGCAAGAAGTAGAAAACAATTGGACTTATTGGTGAGACATTTGAGTATCAGAGGATGGAAAATCAACTAACATTCAGGGAATTTCTACCTCGGTAAAATTTCTAGGGATCCAGTGGTATGGAGTCTGTTGAGATATTCTTTCTAAAGTGAAGGATAAGTTGCTGCATTTGGCCCCGCCTACAACCAAGAAAGAGGCAAAATGCCTAGAGGGCCTATTTGGATTTTTGAGGCAACACATTTCTCATTTAGGTGTGTTACTCTGACCCATTTATCGAGTGACCCGAATGGCTGCCAGTTTTGAGTGGGGTCCAGAATAGGAGAAGGTTCTGCAATAGGTCCAGGTTGCTGTGTAAGCTGCTCTGCCACTTGGGCCATATAACTCAACAGATCCAATGATGCTTGAGGTGTAAGTGGCAGATAGGGATGTTGTTTGGAGCTTTTGGTGGCCCCTACAGGTGAATCACAGCAGAGGTCTCTAAGATTTTGGAGCAAGGCCCTGTCATCTTCTGTAGATAACTACTCTTTTTGAGAGACAGCTCTTGGCCTGTTACTGGGCTTTGGTGGAAACTGAATGGCTATAGTTCATCATGTCACTATGTGACCTGGAGAGCCTATCTTGAGCTCGGTGCTTTCTGACCCATGTAGCCATAAAGGGAGTCATGCACAACAGCATTCCATCATCAAACATAAGTGGTATATATGAGATGGGGCTTGAGCAGGTCGTGAAGGCCCAAGTACGTTACATGGGGAACTGGCTGAAATACTTATGGTCTCCACTCCTGCCATCCTGCCTTCTCTCCCCAAACCTGCACCAATGGCCTCATGGAGAGTTTGCTATTATCAGTTGACAGAGGAAGAGAAGACTATGGCCTGGTTCCCAGATGCTTGTGCATGATATGCAGGTACCACCTGAAATTGGACATCTGCAGCACTATAGCCCATTTCTAGGACATCCCTGAAGGACACTGGTAACGGGAAATCTTCCCTGTGGTCAGAACTTCAAGCACTGCACCCGGTTGTGCATTTTGCATGGAAGGAGAAAAGGCCAGATGTGTGATTATATACTGATCCATGGGCTGTAGCCAATGGTTTGGCTGGATGGTGAGGGACTTGGATGAAGCATGTTTGAAAAATTGGTGACAAAGAAATTTGGGGAAGAGGTATGTGGATGGACATCTCTAAGTGGTCAAAAACTGTAAGATATTTGTATCTCATATGAGTGCTCACTAACGGGTGACACCAGCAGAGGAGGATTTTAATAATCAAGTGGATAGAATGACCCGTTCTGAGGACACCACTAAGTCTCTTTCCCCAGCCACCCCTGTCATCACCCAATGGGCCCATGAACAAAGTGGCCACCATGGCAGGGATGGAGGTTATACATGGGATCAGCAACATGGACTTCCACTCACCAGACTGACCTGGCTATGGTGACTGCTGAGTGCCCAATTTTCCAGCAGCAGAGACCCACCCTAACCCTCAATATGACATCATTCCTCGTGGTGATCAGTCAGCTACCTGGTGATAGGTTAATTATACTGGACTTCTTTCATCATGGAAAAGACAGATGTTTGTCCTCACTGGAATAGACACTTGCTCCAAATATGGGTTTGCCTATCCGATATGGCTTCTGCCAAGACTACCATCCATGGACTCATGAAATGGCTCATCCACTGTCATGGTATTCCACACAGCACTTCCTCTGACCAAGACACTCACTTTACAGCTAAAGAAATGTGACAGTTGTCTCATGTTCATGGAGTTCACTGGCCTTACCATGTTCTTCATCATCCTGAAGCAGCTGGATTGATAGAATGGTGGAATGTCCTTTTGAAGTCACAATTACCATGCTAAGTAGCTGACAATACTTTGCAGGTCTAAGGAAAAGTTTTCCAGAGGGCCATGTATGCTCTGAATCAGCACCCAATATATGGTACCGTTTCTCCCATAGCCAGGATTTATGAGTCCAGGAATCAAGGGGTAGAAGTGGAAGTGGAAATGGCACCACTCACCATCACCCCTAGTGAGCCACTAACAAGAGTTTTGCTTCCTGTTGCCATGACATTACTTTCTTCTGGCCTAGAAGTCTTAGTTCCAGAGGGAGGAATGCTGCCACCAGGAGACAAAACAACAACTGCATTAAACTGGAAGTTAAGATTGCTACCTGGACCCTTTGGGCTCCTTCTACCTTTAAGTTAACAGGCTAAGAAGGGAGTTACAGTGTTGGCTGGGGTGATTGACCCAGAGTATTAAGACAACATCAGTCTACTATTCCACAACAGAGGTAAGGAAGAGTATGCATGGAATACAGGCAATCCATTAGGATGTCACTTAGTATTATCATGCTCTTTAATTGAGGTCAATCAGAAACTACAATAGCCCAATCCAAGCAGAATTACAAATGACCCAGACCCTTCAGAAATGAAGGTTTGGGTCACTCCACCAGTAAACAAACCACGACCTGCTGAGGTGCTTGCTGAAGGTGAATGGACTACAGAATGGGCAGTAGAAGAAGGTAGTCATCAATACCAGCTATGACCACAGGACCAGCTGCAGAAATGAGGACTGAATTGTCATGAGTATTTACTCCTTCTTTTGTTAAAAACATGTTTGTGCATGTATACACTTGTATTAACAAAATGTCTTCATTTTATTTTCCTTTTTCTTTATCATGTGATGTGACATATCTGATCTCCACTATCCCTTACCTTAATCCAGACTTCTCCCTTCTCCCTTGATTCCAGATCTTTAAACAAATTCATTCAACTGTTTGACAGTAGAAAAATCTTTAACTCTACCTATGACCAGGCAGTCCATTTGCCCCTTTCAAGTTATCTCACCTTTCTGGATTAAATGGTTACACTTCTTAAATATGTTGAGTGATGTCTTACATCACTCTAAAATGTATAAAATCAAACTGTAGTGCAACCACGTTGGACACATGTCCTTAGAATCTCCTGGGGCTGGGTAACAGGCCATTTATCACCCCTGCTCAGTTCAACACAAATCTTTTCAAATATTTTACAGAATTTGACTATTTTCATTGGCATGTACAACTTCAGAGAGCATTATTTTCATTTCTTTCTATGTGAATGCATTCCCAGAGCACAATCCCAGAATAGAAAGTGAATGGTGCCCTTAGGACTAGTGCCATCCAGCAGTCCAGGAGGAAATAGGCTTGATAAATCTGTCTTGATACTGATATGTCAATGAAATTAATTCTTAAGGAAAAAGTTGTTTTCCAAATAATTTATCTGACTTGGGTGGCCCTCTTCAAGAATTAAGGAAAGAACCAACATGTTCTAAGATTAGTACAAAAGGAAAATAGCAAGTAAGTGTCAAGTATAATGTTTTACAAAGGAGCTTAAGGTTACTGTCCAGAAAACAATCTCCTAAATTAAAAAAATAAAATAAAATAAAAGAAGCACAGAGAGCTATAAATTAATATAGGTCAATAGCTAATAAAAATAAATGTCAGAGTAAAACCATTTACTGTCATAAGAAGTAAAGTTCAGAAAAATGTAATCAAATATTTGGAAAAATGGTCTTGAAGTATTTTTCCTCTTCTGAAATACCAGCTAAATAAATGTTCTTGTAATTTTATCAGAAACAGTAATATTAAAACAAATACAATTATAAAGACACTGAAATTTTTCTCTATAATTAATTACATTTATATATTTTAATTGCATTATACTTGCAATAGTAATCAAGAACAATATGTATTTTTTCAACTCATGCTGTTTAATGGAAATAGAAAAAGCGTAATCATCACTGATTCTACAGTCTTTGTCCAAAGCAACCCTGGGGTCATAAAGTCTACATTACCATGGAAACAATCATCTTTTTAGTTTTTATTAAACCTAAAGAATATGTTTTTTTTGTTTTTTTTTTTTTTGGCTGTGTTCTAATAGTTCTAAGTGAACCCAGGCTAAGTCTAAATTACACTGGAAAAGTACTTGATTGCCTTTAATAAAGGACAAATACAACTACAATCAAATAATTTAGATATCATTTGAATAATACAATTGTTTAATTTTCAGAATATTTAACTCTAATTGTTGGAATGTGACCATGAACTTTTGTAATTATTCAACTCTAATATCAGTATTTACAACAAATTCTATTGTCAGTATTGATGATGGACAGCACCAGTGTTTCATGCTATTATTTAGAAGACCGTTAATTGTGATTGTTGATAATCAAATATGGATGATGATGCTAATAAGCATCTCTCAGCAAGACATGCTGCACATTGAGTAAATAAATTCAGAATCCCACAGTGATGATAACTCCCTCCTGCTCCAAGGTTTTTGTAAGCAAGTCTATAAATTAAAAAGTTGGGGCCGGGCGCAGTGGCTCAAGCCTGTAATCCCAGCACTTTGGGAGGCCGAGACGGGCGGATCACGAGGTCAGGAGATCGAGACCATCCTGGCTAACACGGTGAAACCCCGTCTCTACTAAAAAATACAAAAAACTAGCTGGGCGACGTGGCGGGCGCCTGTAGTCCCAGTTACTCGGGAGGCTGAGGCAGGAGAATGACGTAAACACAGGAGGCGGAGCTTGCAGTGAGCTGAGACCTGGCCACTGCACTCCAGCCTGGGCGGCAAAGCGAGACTGCGTCCCAAAAAAAAAAAAAAAAAAAAAAAAAAAAGTTGGGTTTAATAATTTCCATCTTCACTCTGCTCAAATTTTATTAAATTATCTTTCTTTAAATAGTATTATAATAGCATTAATTGAGAATCTTTATATGATAAATATTAGGTAATAATTCTTGAATATTTAAAGTAACTTAGTGTTATTAACTATTTTAAACTTCACAAGACTTTTACAATAATTATTACTGTTATTACCATTTTATAGAAGAAGAAACAGACAGAGATATTAAATACCTTACTGTTAACCTCTATCTGCCTCTTAAACTGGAAAAACATCTTTAATATTACAAATAAGTTAATAACAATTAGAAATTACTAATGATTTTAGAAATTAATTAAACAAAAAAATAAATAATGGTGATTTCCTCTAAGCTTTTATAGTTAGTCTAATCCATTATGCTTATCTGGTCAGCGAAAAGATAAGATCCCTACACACACAAAAAAATACTAAAGTCATTTTTTTTTTTTTTTTTTTGAGACGGAGTCTCGCTCTGTCACCCAGGCTGGAGTGCTGTGGCCGGATCTCAGCTCACTGCAAGCTCCGCCTCCCAGGTTCACGCCATTCTCCTGCCTCAGCCTCCTGGGTAGCTGGGACTACAGGTGCCGCCACCTCGCCCGGCTAGTTTTTTGTAGTTTTTTTTTTTTTTAGTAGAGGCGGGGTTTCACCATGTTAGCCAGGATGGTCTCGATCTTCTGACCTCGTGATCCGCCCGTCTCGGCCTCCCAAAGTGCTGGGATTACAGGCTTGAGCCACCGCGCCCGGCCTAAAGTCATTTTTAAAATAGCATTAAGCCAGAGGGCAAATAATATTTTAAATTCTGAAGTATTGTAGCACTGTTTGATAATAACATTAGAAACAAAGGGTTAAAAATGAGGTGTTGAAAGGCTTCCAATCCAGTCGTTTGGTAATTAGTTCAATTATATCCCCTTACTCTTACCGATAAATATTAATTACAATTGAGCAAAGTGGAGGGGACACGACTTCACCATGGGTAGTTCCAAGCTCATATAGTCACAACCGTTTTCAACTCTACATCAGGGATTCTCCAACGTTTTATGCTATAAAATATTTTTAGAATATAATTTATTTTTGGAAAAATATGCATGCATATGTAAAAGCACATATTTATAAAATATTCCAGAGACCTCACATATTTTATGAAGACCATATGCTTTTGATTCTCATGAGTTCTTTCCCTTAAGCTTTTGAACAAAATATCTTATTTTTATTTATTTGCCTCTTTAATTGTTGAAGGCATTCATTTTATGTTTTGCAGTTATTCGCTTCAATTCAATGTATTAATAAAACATAATATACCTGTCACTGTTAATTAATGGCATACTAAATTAAAATGAAATAAGAGGACAAGGACCTCTGTTGAGTTGATCAGAGACTTATGGGAAAGAGAAGTAAAAAGTTCTCATATCTAACTCTCTTCATGACTAGCCCAGCTCTCCTAGAACCCATTCACCAGTTATGTAAATTCAACCCCCAATGGGTTTGGGTGTTGCTACTAAGAGCATACACTTTTTTGGAAAAATTGCTGTTAAATGAAGCAAGCCACATACCATGAGGCACCTGTAACTTATCTTCTTCTGTCTTCTTTCGACTGGGTGGTCAATAACCAATAGGTAACAAGTTTAGGAAATGAAAACTCAGCTCTCTTGGAAGAAATAATAAATCAGAATAAATTCTACAGTTCCGTGTACGATCCAGAGCTCTTATGGGTTAAAGCTGAGTCTAGACCTTACCTAAACTCACATCCTTGCCATCCTTGCTTATTTTCTTACCCTTTCCTATTATGTTGTCCCCACTCCCATAGAGATTTCTCTCTGGCATGCATTTTCTTAATAAATCCTTGATACAATCCAAGAAACCTAGCTTACTATGGTTCCAATGGTTGGAAATAAATACTACTACTACTACTACTACTACTACTACTGGGTAACTAAATTAAAGTGACTACTTCCTATGTGTCAGGCATTCTTCTAAGCACTTTGGATAATTAAAATTATTCAAGTTCAAAACATATATTCTGATAACAATAATTTAATTATAATAATTATTAATTATTGAGCCTCTCAAGTGATTCAATAGATAAGATTCAATAAACTAATGAATCAACTATCTCTGGCTCAAAAGTGTAAGTACACAGTGGTTCACCTTGCCTGCTGCTTAGACAGAGCCTATTTATCAAGACAAAGGACTTGCAATAGAGAAAGGGTAATTCATGCAGAGGAGGCTTGCGGGAGACCAGAATTTTATTACCACTCAAATCAGCCTCCCAGAGCATTCAGAGTTTTTAAGGACAACTTAATGGGTGAGGAAAAGCCAGTGAGTCAGGAGTGCTGATTGGTCAGGTAGGAGATGACATCACAGTAAATTGAAGCTGTCCTCTCGTGCTGAGTCAGTTCCTGACTGGTGGCCACAAAATCAGATGGGCCAGTTTATCAATTTGGGTGGTACCAGCTGATTCATCAAGTGCGGGGTCTGCAAAAATATCTTAAGCACTGATCTTAGGAGCAGTTTAGAGAGGGTCAAAATCATCTAGCCTTCCCCCGGCTGCATGACTCCTAAACTACAATTTCTAATTGTGTGGTCAATTTGTTAGTCCTACAAAGGCAGTCTAGTTTCCAGGAAAGAAGGAGGTTTGTTTTGGGAAAAGGTTGTTATCATCTTCGTTTTAAACTATAAACTCAGTTCCTCCAAAGTTAGTTAGGCCTGCGCCCAGGAATGAACAAGAATAGCTTGGACGTTAGCAGCAAGATGGAGTCAGTTAGGTGAGATCTCTTTCACTGTCTCAGTCATAATTTTGCAAAGAAAGTTTCAAAAGTTCTTCAGGAAAATCAAGGCAAAGTAAAAAGTTATGCTTTTTTGTTTGTTTGTTTTTTGTGTTTTTTTGTTTTGTTTTGTTTTGTTTTCTGTTTTCTTTCTACAAGTAACTCAGAAATGGAAATATCACAGTAACGGGACATTTTTGGAAACTCAACGAAGTTAAATTATACACTAAGATTGTCTTATGAATTATTTCAGTTTAATTAAATTTATTTTTTAATGTTGGGTTTCTAGAAATGTTACCATAACAAACAAAATAAATTTTTATTTAATAATCTTAGTTACTTAAACAAATATGTTGTTTAAGGAAAAATCTATCTATTATATATCATTAAGTAAAGTAAGTGTGTCACAGCATCCAACAAAATGACTAGCATGGAATGGGCTCTGCAGAAGCACTGGTCAAGTAAATTTGACTTCTGGGCACAGAACCTAGAAAGAAGAAAATCAACCGAATGAAGACTTCCTGAAAAGAATTGTGTTTTCAGCAGAAACGATCTATAGGTTCAAGAATTTAGTTTGAGTATATATAAATTTATTAGGAGAATTTATAAAAATAAAACAGAAAAGTAATACAAAATAATAAATTCATTTAAGTGCACTTAAGAAAAATAGTAATTCTTCATATTAAAACCAAAAATAATAGTGGTAATACAGATTCAACTAAAAAATTATAATGGAACTATTTCATTTACGTGATGAAAATTCTGCTTAATGACAGAGCAGGAGCATCGCCATCTTGGGCAAGCCCCTCATTCTGAAGTTCACCTTAATAAAAAACTGACTAAAGCCAAAGGGCATCAGCCTAATGGCTAGGGTCAGCATGACCATAAATCACAAATAACATCTCCAACCAGAAACATTCCAAATTTCTCCCTGACCAGAGACATGCGAGCCCTGAAATAACCCCCTCCACCAGAAAGATGCCAGTCTCGAGATAATCCTCCTCTGGCCGGAAAGATGCCTGCCCCAAGATGAACTCCCTCCTCCCAGAGAGATTCCAACTCCTCCATCAATCTTCTCCCTCAAACAGGAGCATTCCAAGCTTCTGATAAGCCTCCTTACCCTAAAACCATTATATACTCTTAGTCTGTAAGAGAAAGTTCTCCTGACCAAAATCGGCCAGGAGCTCCTCTGAGGTTTTAGCTAAAGAAAACCTGTCTTTAACGGCCAGCCAAGTTTCGTGTTTCTTTCCTCTTTCTTTAACTCTTACACTTAAAATATTAACTACTGAAAAGCATACATATATATTTAATTAGAATACTTTGATTATATATTTAAAATTAGTTCTCAATACCATCTATGTATAAACATATAAAGTGCAGGAATATCTACGTAAATATATTTCATCATAAAGGTTTAGGTGTATATGGGTTTTTAATTGGTGGTGGTAGTTTTATACAGTTTCACTCCAGGGCTGTAGTGAATATTCAACGTGGCATTATTCTCAATGTCCTACGCAGTAATTACACTTAATCATGTTTACATTTGGCCTAAAATTTAGGTAATGGGAGTTAATGAAGTGAGCAGAGAAAAATAAAGAATTTAGAGTGATTTGAAAGTATAGAAAATTTTCAATTAATCTCCCTTCAGAAAAATAAGCACAACAAGGAGAAACTATGAAATTCAATAAAATTGTATGACTGTCACATTCTTAAGCCAAAAGTATCCATTGGTACCCTTTTAAATGCAGCACAGGCAATCAATTTTTTTAACACAATGAAAAGACCAATTTCTGCCATCGGATAAGAAAGGCTCTGCAGACAGGGAATATACAAAAGTTCTCTCACTACCACCTTCAATCACAAAGGAAGCGGAAAAAAAGAGAAAAAAAAAAAAAAAAAAACTTAAGGAACCTATCATAAGTACACCTAAAAAGATCCAGAAATAAGGGAGGCAGGAGCTCCTGAAGGGTAGTAATAGTTTTGTATTTAAAATGAGAGTACGATCTTTTCATTCCATTTTTATGGTAGATGAAGGAAGTCTAGAATGAAAGGAGCAACTCAGCTCTGTAGACAAAAAAGGGCATATCTTTAGAACACTGACTTGATATTCTCTGGGAAGGTGCAAGGCAGTGAAAATATGTCAGTAGAGGAAGCAAAATAGGTGCTGATAGAATACTATTGAAATAAAAGTAACAAATGAGTTTAAGATGTATAATCAGCTAATTCAAACGAAAGAAAATAAAGTTAAGGGATGAAATGTTTACATTTAGTATAAGTCAAATGCTGAAAAAAGGAAACATACTAGGCAAGAAATTCTTATGTTCTTAAAACCATATGTTACAAGTAGATAAAATATGAAGTACATTTTTCTGCTTGAATTTACCTTATCCATTTTGATTTTCATCATTTTATGAGTCATTTCAATACTGAAGCTCTGAAACTGCATGGTCACTGACTCAGAATTTTATACTGATTTGGTGTCATTTGAAGGTGCATTTAGGCTATCAGACAGACTTTTCAAATTGTAGCAAAGTATCTGTATTCAGAAACTTAGTATTACTCATAGTTCTTTTATCTTCTTTTTCAATAAATGATCAATATTTAATTTATTTTCTTACTACTCATTTCTGTAAAGTGCTTAATATATGCCCTGTGCAACAAAAAAGGAAATTCTACATTTTCTCACTACAATTATCACTTCATAATATGCTTTCTTTAATTACATTTTGTTACCTTATGTGCTAAACAAAATAACAAACCTATTATACATAATAGAATACACACTTTTCCAATTTACTGTGTATGAAATGTATCTCATTTAAAAAACTGCTGTATAAGTTATTCAGGACTTGGCATTTTAATATTTGAACAATTTCCTGAGAAAGTAGATACATCAAATTATTCTTATGCAGGTATTTAATCCTGTTATTATTGTAAAAAGTCAATTACTGTGTCTTTCTGTGTTTAGGGTCATCTATTAATTAGAACTTGAGAAAACTGTCCCCCAGTTAGTGTATTTCTGT
Organism: Piliocolobus tephrosceles; assembly: GCF_002776525.5. Taxonomy (NCBI): domain Eukaryota; kingdom Metazoa; phylum Chordata; class Mammalia; order Primates; family Cercopithecidae; genus Piliocolobus; species Piliocolobus tephrosceles. The sequence goes on from NC_045436.1 coordinate 55,849,677, forward strand.
TGGTATGTATGTAGAAGTGTTATCTTTATATCCTCAGTAGGATGTTTCAAGACATCAGCCATTCTCTACAGTAAAGGAATCTTTGCTGTCACACTGGCCCTCTGCTCTCATGATAAGGCAGAGGGTCTAATTGGACTGATTAACACAAGTCATCTGCAAACAGAAAAGCTGAAAGAGCACACTGTAACACATGCCCATTTGGGTTTTGGGAGTCATAGACACCCACCCCTAGATGCTTCTTTGGGGCCAGAGCCCCAAAGTGCTCCCCATGGCTTCTGTACCTGCCTGTCTGCATGCTGTCCCTAAGGGTCCAAGCAGCTGGGCAGCTGAAGGAATGAGCCACGGCCCTGTGGTTTCTTCTTGAGCGGGGGATAAGGAAACTCTCCTGTTTCAGTAGCATGCTCCCTTAGATTGGTATCTGTAGGGAAAAATATTTGCTAATGTCTATAGTAATAATAAAATATCCTTTGAAAAGCAAAAGTTTTGAAATCATTGATTCTATGTTTATTTCTCTAAAATAATTTAAAAGTTATTTTAATTCACTAAATATTTTATGTTTATAATGCTAAGTGTCACATAAGGAATAGTCTATTTTGTACATAGTAGAATTTATGTTTTATTAGCATTGCAATTATTATATAATTTGTTAAGAAAAGCATGTGACCAGAAATTTAGGTGCAATTAGCTAAATTTTAAGACATCAAATTTTAGACAACACTAAGATAATACTATAGTCTTTAACAGCTACATGCATAGTCCAATATTTGTAATTGTACTTTCTACAAAACATAGTAACTGATAACAGTGTAGATAGTAATCTTTTAGGAATTATTAATACAGTATATATTTTATGTTTAAAAAATTATATAAATTTAAATAAAATGAAGATCTATTTGACTTTATGTTAACCCTTCATTTTTCTAAAATAGAGTCATCGAAAAGGACACATGTAGGTACGCATTGTCAAGTTTTCAGTGATTTACCATGATCTCCATATGGATAGCTGTCCATCTTACATATTTGTGCCTAAGTCAGATTTTGGAATATTTTATGCCAAGGAAATTAGGCACTAGTATCTCCTAAAACCTTTTTAAGGGCATGTTTTGTGCAGTTATTTTTAATGTGTTTTATTAAGTTTTTAAACTATAAGCTGTAAAATACTTAAAGTATCTATATAAATTTGACCTAATCTGTTTCTTATTTGAAGGAAATAAAAATGTCTTGTTTAGTCTGATAAATGGCAGCCTTTAATAAATTAATTGCTTCAAAAGTCCTAGGTAAATTATTTTGCAAGAAAATTCAGCTCTGTAAATAGCTGTCTTAAATGCACCATGACCTCTAGTTTTTATCTGATAAATTATGTCCCATCCAAACCTAGTGTCAGCAGTTATTTACTGTCCTGGTTACAAATTGGCCGTTATGTAACTGAATTAATTTTGATCAGAGACATTTTCCATTTGTGCACCCATACAACTGAGTGCCTTATAAAATTTGCATTTACTTTTAAAGAAGTACGTTATAGAGAAGTTACGAGATGGTATCTGAACCAAATTGAGTTGTGCCAGTAACAAAAACTATATAATAGAAATAACAAAAAATTAAATGATTAAACATTTGATTATTAAAATATTTTCTTTTAAATAATAATGTAGGAAGACATGTGCCCTAGATTAATTCAGAACTGTGAAGATTTACCCATCCAGATTTGTTATAACTAAGAAGTTACACATATGTATCTCTGAGGAGAGTCAGCTATTGCCTTCATAAGAGGCATCCATAGTCCAGGTGTTTGAATGAGAATAAAATCTTTCAACACATTGATTAAGTTGACACAATTTATGTGAAGGGAGAATCTATGAATGTACTGTAATAAGAAAAATATGTACTTTATCAAGTAATTGGCCTAATGTCAGGCCATATATGTTCAGAGAATTCTTGAAATTATCAAGAAAATAAATAATTATTGTGGATCTCAAAGTAAAGAGCCTGGTGATAGGCTCTGCTACCCACAGTAGAGATATAAAGGAAGCACCAATAGGGTGTCAGGGCTTGGATTTGAGTTTTTTGTTGTTGTTTTCTAATGTAATGACCTTAAATAAGTTGCCTTACTTGAAGAAACCTGTTTATTCTGATGACAATGACTCAATTATAGGCTTGTTAGAAGCCTGAAATGTGGTATGATGCAAGCATTGTTGAAAGTATAATCTGTTTCTTAAGAGCATTCCTCTTTCTTTCTTGAAAAATGAAGTATAACAACCGGTGATCCACAGATAGTCAAAAATAATGGTATGTGTAAATAAAAATGAGTGTTTTTTCCCAAGTAATTTGGGAGGAATCTTTCATTTAAAAAAAAGACCCAATTATAATTTTTTTGGATCTAAGTGCTGACTCAACTGCTTGTCATTTTGTGGTCCTAAAGTAGTCATTTAATCAGTCTAAACTTGTTTTTTTTTTTTAACTGCATAAATAGGTAAAAATACATCATATGCTTGTAATTATAACTAATTCAGGTAATACTCTAAAATATTTTACAAGTCTTGTAGCAGTAATGAACAGTAATCTCCTTTATCGTCACTATTATAAAAACAACAGCATGATTTGCAGATCGTCAATGATGTTATAAAAGTTTAAGCTTATTAACAGAGTTCTTCAATGACTTTTGCCATTGAATTTTATTTCATAGATTTTGGAAAAACTAATTAGTAAGGAGACCATAATTATGTGGAGGAGATACTAGAAATAGAACAATACCTTTTTTTCCTACTCTAGGGGAATAAAAAAATTATTTTTCCTACTACTCTCCCAGGTTCTAGGGTTGGAGCCATGTAAAGTGGACTAATAAAAGACAGATTAACAAAAGAAAAACAAACTGATTTGCATGAAGTTTACAAATTAGGTAACCAGACATGAATTATTCAAGAGTAGATTATTAGAATTGGGCTTGTCTAGGATCTTAACAATGGAATAATAAATTTTTAGAGAGGTGACAAAACAAAGGAAACAAACTTTAAGCTTCCAGGGGCAGCAAATTGTGGAAAGGCAAATATTTAAGGAAACTAACAGAAAATAAGGGCTGGTAGTAAAGTTTGTTGTGTAGATTTCTCTGGTACTGTCTCTGCATTAATAAAGGTCTAGAGCTGTCTCCAGCAATTTACGTTTGTCCCATAACAATGCCCCCTGTCAGCAGGAAGTAGCTAAAACTGGTCATGACCCATTTTCTAATGGCAGTTAGATGTGCCTCTTCAGAGAGTAGAAATGGTGGGGACAGGAGTTAGGGAAATTCTAACAGAAAAGGTGGGTCCCTGGAAAGGTCCCAACCCTCAATTCTGGAACCATGGCCTAAAGTGAGAACATGCATTTTTGTTTTCCTGCTTCAATGTTGCGTTTTCCCAAACCGCCCTGGCCCGCCCTGTCCCCATCCTGTGCCCATGAAAACCCCAGGCTGCACTGGCAGAGATCAGAGAGAGAAGCAGCTGGACCTTGGAGACTATAGTCTGACATTGGAGAAAAGCAGCTTAATTTCAGAGGAGCAGATTAATTTCAGAAGAACAGCTTAGCAGCACTTTGGAGAGGAGTCCAGCTGGGGATAGCCAGATTCTGGGGGAAGATTACCTTCCCACTCCATCCTCTTCCTTCTAAGAACCACTTTTATCAGCAATAAAATCCTCAGCATTCACCACCCTTCAATTTGTTTGTGCAACCTGATTTTTCTTGGACGCCGAACAAGAGCCCTGGTGCCACAGATGCGGACGCTAAAGTCTGTCACAGTGACCCTCTACGCTCGCTGGTGGAGAGGAACCACCTCACAGGAAAAGGCAGAGGCCCCACTGAACTGTTTAAACACTTAAGCTGTTGCAGACAGCGAAGCTAAAAGAGCACTGTAACACACAACCACTGGGGCTTTGAGGGTCGCAGGCACTCCCCCAAGATGCTGCTGTGGGGTCCACGCAAAGTTTTGCTCCTGCCAGCACCCAAAAGCAGTCACCCCGGCTCCTGTACTCACTTACTTGCATGCTCCCTCCTGTGACGGATTAAGTGCAAGGAGTTCCACTTACTGGAGTTTGCCCCTGCAGGTGCTGAAGTGGCCAGCCAGCTCCAGCACCAGCACTCCAGTTCCCGCCTGCAGTGGTCAGAAAAAGTCCTGCTCCACTTTCCTGATTAGTTTCTTAAATTTCTATTTCATTATAGTGTCAAAGGTGTCAGCCTGATTTTATTGGTAATTAAATATAAATTATATTCATCAAAAATTAGTTGTTTCTTTTACAATTCATTAAACAAATGGTAATCAATTTCCAATAATGGTGACTTCAGTGAGCATTAAAGTTAAAGATGTGATCATCTTTAAGCAAATTACACTCTATACTGGTGAGACAGATGTTACAATATTTGGATCATATTCTATAAATAAAAAAAGCTATACTTAAAAATGAAATATTTAATTTATTCACGTTTAATCTAAATTATTTTCAGAAGTTTTTTCAAACATAAAATAGTATAATGAAACAAAATTTAGTATACAATTTTGTTCTTTACATTTTTCTTCATACTTACATTGGAAAGATAAGTCATTTTACCTTGTTGTAATGCAAAATGCATTGCAAAAAATGCCTCAATATCTTTTATAGCTATTTCATTAACGAAGTGTTCAGTATATCTTAAACTATGTTTTTATTGTCTTTTGATATTAGATATTTTGATTCTGTTTCACTCTAAACTTCATTCTTCAAATAAGGCTATGAATGTTTTTGTTCAGTAACAGGACATTTGTTAAATCTCTTTCTTTTGTAAATTGCCCAGTTTCAGATATGTCTTGATCAGCAGTGTGAAAACAGGCTAATACACTTGAGGATAAAGGAACTTGGAAAAATCTCTTGACAATTCGTGCCGAAACAAGTGGGGGCTGTCTCAAAATCCATGAGGTTAACTGGGTGGTTTTTGGTTAGAGGGATCCTCAAATGCAAACAAATTCTGGGAGTTGAGGTGTAATGGTATGCAGAAGAAGGCATTCTTTAGGTCCAAGACTGTGAATCATTTAGTTCCCTCAGGTAATTGAACTAATAAGGTATAAAGTTTGGGAACCACTGGGTATAGTGGACCACAACCTCATTAATGAGGCAGATGTTCTGAACTAGTCTCCATTCCCCATTGGCTTTTTGTACCCCAATATCGGGGTACTACAAGGGGTGTTGCAGGATTTGAGGAGGTGCTGCAACCTTAAGTTATTAATGATGACCTCTAGTCCTTTCCTAACTTCTGGTTTCAGGGGACATTGTTTTTGGTTAGGAAAGGAGGTGGGATCTTTAAGGTGGACCTGGAACAGTGAGGCAGTTGTGGCTTGGCCAATTTTCCCTTGAATTGCCCAAACTTTGGGGTTAATATTAGTCTCCACTAGAAGGAGACAAAGAGTTTGTCCTGTGGCCATCAGAATGGTGGTTCCCCTTATGGGCCAGAATATTCTTGCCCAAAAGAGAAGTTGGACTTTTAGGCATAATTAGAAAGGCATGGGTGAGCAAGAAGTCTCCTCAACTAAAACTAAGGGGTTGGGGAAAGTATCAGTTAAGGGCCTTCCTGAGATGCTCCTCAGGATCATTCTAAGAGAAGAAAAAGAGCCCAGATTGGAAAAGAGAACTAAGAGACCAGCCATAGTGTCAAAAACGAGGTCCATTTTTCTCCTTATGATTTCCAGGATTACCCAGGGATCTTGGATGGTAATAGTGCTCTGGACCACTGGGGAGAGGAACCCCAGGACCCTTTAGTCCTGCTGGTCCATTTGGGAGATTGGCTCCAGACCCAGTGACCAGAGTTCACAGGAACCGTTCACCTTCCAGTGGTCTCCATTACAGATTGAAAAGGGTTGAGGTGGCTTCCTCATGCTGCCTGGGCAATCCTTCCTGAAATGTCCTGGTTTATCACATCTGTAGCAGTTAACAGGCGCACCTCAGGGATTGTTAGGTTTGTGGGCTTGCATGGTGGCCATTATAGCCTCTGCCTCTTTCCTATTTTCCCTCTCTTTCTCCTGGGACTCCCTATCTTTATTATAAAAGACCAAGGTCGACACTTTTAGGAGGTTCTCTAAAGTAATTTTTGGTTCCAGAGCCTGTTCCTGCAGCTTCCTCCTGATGTTAGGGGCTGATTGAGTAATAAATGTATCCTTTAGGATTAGCTATCCCTTGACTGAATCAGGAGATACAGAGGCCTGCTTTACCAAGGCCTCTCTTAACCTTTTCAGGAAAGCAGAGGTTTGACCCCTTCTTTAACACTATATGTAATATAAAGTTCATCTTCAAATTTCTCTGCCACTGGCAGAGCAACCTGCTTCTCAGTGTTAGTTAGGGTTTGATTCAAAAGTGAAATAGCATCTTGCCAGGAAAGTTCAAATACTTGGGTGAAATTCTGGAAAGCCTCTGTATATTTGTCAAGACTATCTGAAAATTGGCCAAGATCCCCCTAAATTTGTCTTAGGTTCTGTAGAAAGAAGGGACCTGGGCTTTACTGGGGCCAGATTCACTGGGCATCTGTTGGAGGGGCAAGAGTGAGACTAGGGCTTGTCTAGGGTGAGAATTTCTGGGAGGAGACAACTTAGAGAGAGAAACTGGATAGTGAGGATGGGGTGCACCCAGAGAAGTAGGGCTGAAGGGAGCTGGCTCCCCTACTGGAGGTGAGTCTGGGGTTCATTTCTTTAGTTCCCTGGGATTGCCCCTTGCCACCTCTTCTGAGATGGCACATAGTAGTGCTGGATCAACCCTACACTGTCAGCAAAGGTCTGGATTACCCTGAAAGACAAAGCAAGCCTGTACATATGGGGCTTTAGACCATTCGCCCTCAAGTTTACAAAAAAGGTTCAACTGCAGGATGGTATTGAAATGAATGCTTCTTTCTTGAGGTGAAGCCAGTTCTCCTGACAGCTGTAATCTGGCCAAGCCTTTGTGCAGAGGGCTATGAGATGGTTTTTCTCCAGAGTCAGAGGGTCAAAGTAGTTCCATTGACTTAGGATATACTCCAGAGTAGTATAGATTGGAGGTAGTGAAGACAGATGGCTGCCCATTCTGAAAAAAAAAAAAAGAGAAATAGGCATTTCTCATTTCATTTCCTTCTTTCAGTAAAATCTTGGGGTGTGTGTGAGAGAGAAAATAGATATCCCTCTTTTCTCTTCTGTCTTTTTATCCCCAGGACCTAGTGGCCTTAGACAGATGCCACAAATGTGTGCCATTACAGCCTGCACTCATGAAGTAGGGAGGGCCTAGAGAATAGGGATTCTTCACACTTACCTATGCCTCCATCCCCGTTACTGTCAGCAACCTTTTGCTTCCCTGGGCCTTATCTATTCCATGAAGATGACCTCCTTCCATGAAGCAGAAGCTTAGTCAGCAGAAATTGGAAATTGGTTCTGCCTGCCTATTTATACAGTGCCTGTTGTCTCACTTTGGATCCCTTATATCTGGTTTTCCTTTCTAGGGCTTCAACCTGATGTTTAGAATTGAGTTTAGGACAAAAAGGTGTTTCAGGGGGTGCATGGGTTTATTTCGATTAAGTCCCAGAAAGGCCTTGTCAATTTTGCAGTTATAAGCTGGTGGGAATCACTCTCTGTTGCCTCTCTATCATAAGCAGAATGCTTAGGTAGGAAAAGAACTCTCTCACATAGAAAAGGAAAAAAGAAAGAAAAGCAGCTTAAAGGTGTGGGGGAACCTCTTGCTCTTTGCAAATGAGTTTCTTTAATCAATGTATTCTTCCTCTGTTTCAAACCAACCTGAACTCCTTGGCCAGGGGAGGAAAGACTCTATGGGCACATGGTGGGAGGGGCCAGAAAGCAGGAAATGCTGGCCAGCCACCCACATGGGGTCCTTGTCCCCCAAGATTGCACTGGGGCTCTGGCGGCAGCCACACTTCTCTCCAGTGCTCCAGTGGCCATTGGGTAAGGCATGTGCATGCTGCAGACATGCCCAAGTGTTTCAGCTGGGAGGGGAGGGGGCGACGAGGGGAGCCACAGTGCACTGCAGGTGTCTGCAGCTGTCAGGGTGAGGGTGGAGATGGCATCTCTAAGAACAAATGAAAATTACATTATTCTGAAATGCATGTCTGATTGCTGGGCCAAATGCTCAGTTTACTTAGTAACAGTTCTGCAGTTTGCTGCAAAACCCTTCATATTGTAAAAGAAGAGATAGGAGCCATTTTAAAAGATGAAAGGAGACAAAAATATGTCATAGAAAAGTCTGGGGTTCTTGGCCAACACCTTGGCAGGTGGTCAGAGACTGGATTCAGTCTTGAGGACTCCCAGCAACACCGAGCAGTGACCTCGGCCAGATGATTTCAGTTGCCTCAGGACTCTATTCCAGTCCCCTGCAACATTAAGACCTCTGTGATGGGAAAGAGACCAAACATTCCTTTCACCCAAAGGAATGAGAGATGGCAAGATTGCATCCTGTTTCCTGCAAGTGATATAGATCAGAGGAAAGTCTGAGGACAAGAAGAGACAGATCTGACAGATTTGCATTTACTCCCCCTTCTGATAGATCCCAAATAAGCCTCCAGATGAAGCAGGAAATTTCCCTCACCTCTTTGCAGGTAGGAACTGGAGTGCCAATGCTAGAGTCAGTCAGCTACTTTGGTGCCAGCAGGGGCAAACTCCATTCACTGGACCCTGTTGCACTTAACACTTTGCAGGAGGGACAATGTAGGTGAGTGGGTACAGGGGCCCAAGTGAGTGCTTTTAAGACCCAGCCAAAGCAAAACTCCATGCAGACCCCTATAGTAGCATCTAGGGTGAGTACTCATAACCCCTGAAGCCAAGGAGGGTGTGTGTTACAGTGCTCTTTGAGCTTTGCTGTCTGTGGACAGCTTAAGTGTTAACAGCTCAGTGGGTCCTATGCCTTTTAATATGAGGTGTTGCTCTCCACCAGAGAGGAGATAGGGTTGGTGTGACAACTTTTAGCATCCACACTCATGGCACCTGAGCTCTTGTTCATTGTCCAGGAAAAATCTGGTTGCACAAATGAATTGAAGGGTGTTAAATGAAGAGATTTTATTGCCAATGAAGGTGGCTCTCAGTGGGAAAAGGGGCTGGAAAGGGGATGGAGTGGGAAGGTGATCTTCCCCCAGAGCAATGCCATCAAGCCATCTCTCTGAAATAAAGCTACTTTTCTTTGATGTCAAACCATTGTCTCCGATATCCCATTGCTACTCCTCTTCTCTGCTCTCTGCCAGCAGAGCCTGGGGTTTTTATGGGCACAGGATGAGGGGCAGCGAAGGCCAAAGTGGTTTTGGCAAAGGCAGCATTTGAGCAGGAAAACATCAATGCACATATTCACTTTGGGCTGTGGTCCCATGCTTGAGGTTGGGGCTCTTGCTGGTGACCCATCCTCTTCTGCCCGTAATTTCCCTGCCTCCTGTCCCTATCAAAAGTACAACATCTGCTAGTTGAAAAATATACAAGAGTGAGAATGAGGATATCTGATATACACTAGGAGTAATTGAAAAAATTTGCATTTCCCTTTGTGCAATTTACAAGTCAATATGGGTGGTAATTTTTCAGTTTATTTCAAAAATGAGGGGGAGGGTATTTCATACTTGTGAAACTTGCCAATTTTATTGGCAAAATATCATATAATTGTTTTAATAATGGATTTACTTTTTAAATTGCTAAATAGAACTTTTTTTAAAATTTAAAGTTCTTTAATTCAAAACGTCTGAATTTTCCAATAACTTAAAAGGCTGTTCTTATTTGTGTTGACTTCATAAATATGAGCACAGAAACAATCTAAAATTATATTTAATTTTTGTATGTCAGAAATTTTGAAAGTAGCCAGGTACAGTGGTTTATGCTTTTAATTCCAGCACGTTGGGATGCTGAGATGAGAGGATTGCTTGAGTCCAGGAGTTTGAGACCAGTCTGAGCAATGTGGCAAGAAGCAGTCTCTACAAAATATAAAAAATTAGCCAGGCGTGGTGGTGTGCACTTACAGTCCCAGCTACACAGGAGGCTCAGGTGGGATTTCTTGAGCCTGGTTGGTCAAGGGTGCAGTGATCCATGATCATGCCACTTGCACTCCAGCTTGGGCAACAAAGAGAGCCTGTCTCAAAAAAAAATTTTTTTGAAAATATTTTGTCTGTTTTTATAATTAACTTTTTATTTAATACATTCTTAAATAAATATTATCATTAAACTTTAAATAATAAAAAATAAATTAACTCAGATTAAAATTATGTATATTGTGCCACTTATATAAAATAAGTATTACTTTTTTAGACGCAACCTTTAGATATTCAGCTACATATATGTTATGTTATCAATTATTTTTATAGTTCTTTTATATAAATTAAATTTTTGAATTATAATATGCACATATACAAAGCTCCTCAAAATGTATAGAAATATGATTGATTTGGGTTACATACTACATGATTGTTATTATAAAAATATTTCACATCTATATAAAATCAAATAGTCTAATTATCACCTATTTATTCAAAGTCTTTATTAATGTATTTTAACAGTTTTTATGTGTCTTTGCATAAACTCCATTTTATACTTGTGGAAAATTATATACATAGATATAGAGAAAGAAAGTGGAAGAGACAAATGCATTGTTATGATTGACTCAATTTTAAAAATTATTTGGAAATGTTTTTTATTTATATGAATATTATTGATTTTTTTGTCTATCTATAATATGACCTAAAACCTTACTAATTACTAATCAATTTTCACAGTTTTTCTGTAGTTAAATATATTATTTTAAGGTTGACAAAATAACCTTATTTTCTTTTCCAATATATTACATGCAACATTATGTTTTCTTAACTGTATTTCTATGTTCAAATCTATGTTAAAATTACTGGAGAGGCTGGGCCTTCTTTTTATTTTTCTAATTTTAATTTTAGTGCCTTTAGGTTTTCACCAATAAGTAGATTGCTGCTTTTAAATTTATATATATATACTTATGATAAATGTACATATAGGTTGAAAATTTAAGAATATTATTTTTATATTACAAAAATGTATTAAGTTGGAGTAAGATAATAATATGGAGTAAGATACTTACTTGTAGACATTACAAGTAATATGGAGCAAGATATTTAACTTGTAGACATTAGTACTGAATGTATACTTTTTAAAGTTTTTCACTTTAAAATCTTAAGAGTCTCTGTCAAGGCCAAGTTGAAGTGGCCAGCAGAGCAGGATATGAAGAGTGATAATTATGCTTACTTTGATGCTGTAATTCTTTGGTTTAAAGGAGCTTGGTTTGTATTTCTGTTTGTCTGGCAGTTTTCCCAGCCACTAAATTCACTTCAGTGGTTTGCTAAAGGACAACAGCAGCTTTTCAATATAAAAATCTCAGTGAGCTATGATTAGAATTGAATTGTATCCTACATTGAAACACTGGCCTGCTTCCATTAGATATGAGTATCAAATCAGCTATTTTATAAATGAGTACATTGAAAAGCATATGCAGCATCAGAAATATGAAAATCTCAAATTTGCTCCACTGTTGAATTTCAGAGTGTAGACACTCATAGTAAAATCTTACCAAATTTGTTAACATTATCTTTTCTGGAAGAAACTTTCTTTTTGTATAAAAGTATGAAACTCAGAAAATTTGGCCAGGCTCAGTTGCTCATGCCTGTAATCCCAGAACTTTGGGAGGCAGAGGCAAGCGGATCATGAGGTCAGGAGATCGAGACCATCCTGGCCAACATGGTGAAACCCCATCTCTACTAAAATACAAAAGAGAAGAAGAAGAAGAAGAAGAAGGAGAAGGAGAAGGAGAAGGAGAAGGAGAAGGAGAAGGAGGGGGAGGGGAGGGGGAGGGGGAGGGGGGGGAAGAAATTCAGGCAATCAAAGGGTTAATGAAATTGTCTAAAATATTTTCAGATAACTATTGCAAAATATATATACACTACTTATACACACACATATGCACATGCACACATATATAGGATTTTTTGAAATTAGAAGTTTAACAACAGAAGATTGTTTCATAAATACTATGTTAATTTTTAGTTACACATACTTGAAAGGAGTTCTTGTCAGTCAGCTAAAGTCCTAACTTTTCATAAGAATAATGTCGTTAAGCTTACAAAGTATATTTTGGTCTATTATATCAAATACATTTTCTTGTCCTTTATATTATGTATAAAATAATTGTATATAATGTATTATTTACATTTTCTTGTCACTTTTCTTTAAACATTGTCATTTTTCAGTCATTTACAATATAAAATAACCTAAAGCAATTTCCTAAATATTATTATGAATCACAAATGAAATTATAGACCAAAATGCTTTCCTTAAACTAAGTATTGTCTAAGGTATAAATGTAAGTAATGTGTCCCCTTCTTCCATCAGTAATTCATAATACAAATTATTGTTCTGTCCCTGAACACAGATATAGCTTGCAGGGCTGCTGAGTGGATTTCAACAGGCATTCACTATTCATTTCTTGAGTGCACATGTGAAATAATATTTATTTGCCATCCCTATAGCGAATGGTACAGAAAAGATAAAAATATTATGTTAGTAATTTGCTCTAGGACATCATAGTTATATAAAGGTAAACTGGGAAGGTGAGAAGGGAAAAATCCAGCACTGCGGGCTAATTATGTTTTATGTTCTACCTTTTTAAAGAATGTGTGTTTGAATACGCATTTTTCAAACTTTTAGTTTTATTTTATAAGGAGCCTTTAAATATTTTTGCAATTTCTATTTCACCTCCCCTCTCAAAACATCCTCTATCTTCCCTTTTCCTGTTTTCAGCTATAATAATCTTAAACGTCAGACAGCTAATACTATATTTTATCCTAGCAAAATGTAAAAAATGACTTCATGTATTCAACTACAAACAGAATCTCTTTGACTTGAACAAACCTACTGCTTCCTTTCCTCATGCAGTCAATTGAAAATTTTAAGTTGTTTTGCTTTCTCACAGGATTCCTGGCACCACTGCTAGCTATGTGGTCCTTTGCCACTACAATACAAGGGTTTCAACGGGAAAATTAATAGGCTTTCCTAACGTGTGAAATAAAAGCAAGAAAATGAAAATTGAAATGAAAAACGTCAAAGTCTGATTTTGTCTCAAAAAAAATGAGGAGACAAATTAGAAGTAAGTAAAATGAGAGGAAATAATGAGAGGAGAAAAAACAAAAAGCAACTTAAAGGGAAAAATGAAATTACAAAACAGCAGATAAAAAACAACAAAGATCAGCATGAATTAGTCATATATATTAAACATAAAATATTTAATAACTGGGATCAACTCATCTCCATCAGGAGGCTATGAATCCCTAGTAAACACAGCAAAAAAAAAAAAAAAAAAAAAAAAAGACAATGATATTTTATGGTGCTGACATCTGAGATTGATGGTAGGTAAAGATAGACTCAAAGAGGCTTAGAGAAATAGTTTGATGATAGTTCAGTTAGATAGACCTGTAGAAGCTTAGAGAAAGAATTTAAGTATGAGTTTGAGCATTGTTAGGGGAAAGGTAAAGTGATTTCCAAACTTAGCCTCCTCTTGTCCTAGAAATACAGCAAATATGTATAAAAATAAGTATTTCCAAAGAAAATTAACTTTGAGTATAAACTTATGGCTAGTGTTCATTGTATCACCAAATACAAGCAGAAATAACTACCCATAATTGAATATGGATACATTTCCACCTTCTGAGTGAAGGAAGTCACAGGTAAAGTCTTTAGCACAATGTAATAACATGACCAATCACGTAGCACCTATATATATATATATAGAATTTGTGTGGCCTTAACTTTATGATTAGTTGTATCTATTATTGACATGAAAAATATTAATTCTTTATCAATCCTGTAGATGCATCTATAAATTATGGGATTTTGTTCTTCTCTATTAAGATGGAAATAGTTGATTAAAAAGTCGTGAAAATTTTGGATCTTGTAGAGTCTACCTTTAATAATTTTGTAAAAAGAAAAAAAAGTAGTTAGACACAAAATAAATTTAGGCAAGAATGGTGTATTAATCTGTTTTTACACTGCTGATAAAGACACCCAACACTGGACAATTTATACAAGAAAGAGGATTAATTGGATTTAAAGTTCCATGTGACTGGGGAAGCCTAACAATCACTGTAGAAGGCAATGAGGAGCAAGTCACATATTATGTGGATAGTGGCAGGCAAAGAATGAGAGTTTTTGCAGGGGAATTCTCCTTTTTGAAACCATCAGATCTCATGAGACTCATTCACTATCATGAGAACAGCATAGGAAAATCCCGCTCCCATGGTTCAATCACCCCCCAACTGGGTCCCTCCCACAATGCATGGGAGTTCAAGATGGAGATTAGGGTGGGGACACAGACAAACCATATCATTACACCCCTGGCCCCTCTCTTGTCCTCACATTTCAAAGCCAATCATGCCAACAGTCTCCCAAAGTCTTAACTCATTTCAGCATTAATGCAAAAGTCCAAGTCCAAAGTCCTATCTGAGACAAGGCAAGTCCCTTCTGCCTATGAACCTGTAAAGCCAAAAGCAAGTTAGTTACTTCATAGATACAATGGGAGTAAAGACATTGGGTAAATACAGCCCTTCCAAATTGGAGAAATTGGCCAAAACAAAGGGGCTACAGTACCCATGAAAGTCTAAAATTCAGCAAACCAGTCAAATCTTAAAAGTTCCAAAATGATCTCCTTGATTCCATGTCTCACATCTGGGTCACGCTGATGCCAGAGGTGGGTTCCCAAGGTCTTGGGCAGCTCTTCCCCTATGGCTTTGAAGGGTATAGCCTCTCACCCAGTTACTTTCATGGGGTGGCATTAAGTGTATGAGGCTTTTCCAGGAGCATGGTCCAAGATGTTGGTACATCTACCATTCTGGGGTCCAGAGGATGGCTGTAGCCCTCTTCTCATAGCTCCACTAGGTGGTGCCTCAGTAGGGACTCTGTGGGGGTTCCAACCTCACATTTCCCTTCTGTACTGCCCTAGCAGAGGTTCTTCATGAGGGCCTCACCCCTGCAGCAAACTTCTGCTTGGACATCCAGACATTTTTATACATCTTCTGAAATCTTGGCAGAAGCTCCCAAACCTCAATTCTTGAATTCTGTGTGCCCACAGGCTCAACACCACATGGAAGCTGCCAAAGCTTGGCAACAGCCCAAGCTATACCTTGTCCTTTTTTAGTCATAGTTGGAACGGCTGGAATGCAGGGCACCAAGTCCATAGTCTGCAAGCAGAATGGGGATCCTGAGCCCACCCCAGGAAATCACATTTTCCTTTTAGGACTCCAGGCCTGTGATGGGAGGGGCTGCCGTGAAGATCTCTGACATGCCCTGGATGACATGGTGAATGATTAACATTCAACTCTTGTTACTTATACAAATTTCTGCAACCAGCTTGAACTTCTCTCAGAAAATTGGAATTTTTTTTTTTTAATCACATTGTCAGGTTGCAAATTCTCCAAACTTTTATGCTCTGCTTCCCTCATTAAACTGAATGCCTTTAACAGCACCCAAGTCATTTCTTGAATGCTTTGCTTTTAGAAATTTCTTCCGTCAGATACCCTAAATCATCTTTCTCAGGTTTAAAGTTCCACAAATCTCTAGGGTGGGGCAAAATGCCACCAGTCTCTTTGCTAAAATATAACAACAGTCACCTTTGCTCCAGTTCCCAACAAGTTTCTCATCTCTATCTGAGACCACCTCAGCCTGGACCTTATTGTTCATGTTGCTATCAGACTTTTGGTCAAAGCCATTCAACAAGTCCCTATGGAGTTCCAAACTTTTCCACAGTTTCCTGTCTTCTGAGTCCTGCAAACTGTTCCAACCTCTGCCTGTCAGACTATTTCAAAATCGCTTCAATAATTTTTTGGTTATCTTTTAGCAGTGCCCCACTCTACTGGTAGCAATTTACTGTTATTAGTCTGTTTCCACACTACTGATAAAGACATACCTGAGACTGGGCAATTTACAAAAGAAAGAGGTTTAATTGGACTTACAGTTCCACATTCCTGGGGAAGCCTCACCATCATGGCAGAAGGCAAGGAGAAACAAGTCACATCTTATATGGATGGCGGCAGACACAGAGAGAGAGAGAGCTTGTGCAGGGGAATGCCCGTTTTTAAAACCATCAGATCTTGTGAGACTCATTCACTATCATGAGAGCAGCACGGGAAAGGCTTGCACCCATTAATCAATCACCTCCCACTGTGTCCCTCCCACAACACGTGAGAATTCAAGATGGAGATTTGGGCGGGGATACAGCCAAACCATGTCAGATGGTAATAAATATGAAAGACAGGATTGTATTGATGGAACACATTATTATATTATGCTCTCCTTTGTTTCTCTGGTGCTGGAGATGCTCCTATTGCTCATTGGTTCTCAGAGTTCTATTTTTCCTTCAAAGATGCCTTCTGATAGAAAGATGTGCAACATAGTTCATCTTGACAAACATAAGACAAGTGGGAAGTGATGCCATCAGCTCTCCTAGTATAAATGATGAATAGATTTCTATGGGGAAAAACACTATGAAATACAATAATAGTCAAATCTTAGTGAAATAACTTATATCTAGGGTAGCTTTAAAGACACAGAAACCACCAACTCTGTATTAGTAAGCCAAGAAGTAAGCAATAGAGGGCAACTAAAATCAATTATTCTGCACAAATACAAATACCTCTAATCCAAAGTTCATGGCTGTTTTTCACTTCTTACACCAGAGCCAGGAAGCATTATTTTTGTCAAAATTATAGGGATCTTCTTCACATGAGAGTTATAATACTAATAAAGGTATTTCTTCCTCTGTTTCTTCTGAGTTGCTAAAGTTTATTCATGTAGTTCAGGAGTCACTGTTTTCCCTGCATGATTAATGGAGTGACCAGTACGATATGATATGATATACAAGTTTTTTTTAATTGCTACCCTCATTACTAAAATGCATACAAAGTATTAAGCACCCAACCCCTCTGTGAAATACTTTGAATGTATGTTTGTGTCTGTGTGTGTTTCTGGAATTTTGGATGTGTCCCTGATACTGCATCTATTGTGTTTTCTATATACTTAGACTACATATTCAGATTCAATTAGGAAAGAGAAAATAAAAGATGAATCCTACGATGGTCAATTTTGTGTGCCAACTTTACTAGGCCATGGTACTCAGATATTTGGTCTAATATAATTTGAGATGTTTCTGTGAAATATCTTTTTCTTTTATCCTTTAATTTAATCAATGCCTATCAAATACCTAGGACTACTAAGAAAGTATTCATTAAGCATTTGCTCCATGCCAGGCCCTATACTTATTGTGTATAATTCTGTGGTGAGGATGGATGAGAGTCTTCCCCTGGAGTGTAGTCACAATACAGTACCCATGTGCGATGATGGTATGCAGGAGGATAGCTGAGCCTGAGTAGGTTGGTGGGTGGGACAGGGCAGGTTTCCCAAAGGAAGTAAAATCTAGCTAAACTCCAAGCTATTATTAGGAGCTAGCTTCTTAAGAAAAGCACAGGGAAGTGACTTGTACTTTTATTTTTGTGTGTGTGAAATTGTCATGACACTTTAAATATATTTCTCAAGAAAATGCTCACTGGTGCCAGGAAGAACAGTTAAGCAGAAAGAGGCAGGAGGCATACTGGTTCCCTCATTAACACTTTTTCTTCTCAACATTTTCCAGGGCCTCACCATCACAGCCCTGAATTCTGAGTACTCTGCTGAAATTTACCAGCATTTTAAAGGGAAGTGGGTCAAATAGGTAAATGGTCAGGCCCTTTCGCAAGGCCCAGTTGGGCTCTAAGTACTCTGCATAGCTGCTGCTTCAGTCAGCTGTTTCAGATGGTTGTCCTTCCTGCAAGTATTTTAGGGACAAGGAAATAATTTCCCCATTCCCTATGTCTTTACTACCATTTTCTCCCCCTGTCAGCCAATATACATTGTGGGAGGCCTCATTCCTTGAAGTTAGAGTGATGAGTAGGAGTCAGGCCTTGCTCTCCAGAACCTCAGGGCATGGTGCTGCCTTGTTCTTATCTCTCCTTTCCTCTCCCAGTCTGTTGCAGTCCATGATCCCAACAAGACAGTCAACTTCCTCCAGGTTATTAGGGAATGTCATGTCTGGCAGAAGGTGGGGCCACCAGGCAAAACCTGAGAAGGCACAGGTAGAAGATCTATTTTATCCTCCAACCTGAATGACTTGGTATTTTGGCAGAAAATTCATGTGAGCTCAACAGACTTCTCATGCTGGTCTTCATCCTGGTTGCTATCCCCTTCATAGGATAAAGACATTTGTCACCATTATTGTAAGTACGACAGAAGATTTTGATCGATGGTTGAACTAGGTTGAAATTTGCCCAAGCAGACAATGATGGAATGATGTAGGATCAGTCCCTGGTGCTGGCTAATAGCAGTGTCCTCCCTGTACTAAGTAGAACTTTTACTCCACAACGGGAGGGCACTCTGATTCCATTGGCACCTGCTTCGACTACTGGCTGGATGCCTCATCCTTCATTTACTTTCTTGCCCACTTGTATAAAGCCCAGATCACCACGCTCCAAATATCAGCACTGCTGATAAGGAGCCAGGCATGGTGGTGGGGTTGTCTTTAAAAGAGCAGCCAGGCCTTGGTGTGTATCTACCCTAGGGCCCCAGAACCTGAAATGAGAGGAGCAGGACAATGGATCATCTATTTCCCAGGTTCCCCATGAGGGGACAGAGGCCAGACCATCCTGAGTGATTTTCCTTCTTCCCAGGGCTATGACATGTGTGGGCACTGCATTTTCCTGTTCATCACCTATAACTTTCATATCCATGCCCTGTTCTACCCCTTCTGGCTGCTGGTGGGTGGGCTGCCCCTCCTGTCTATGGCAAAATAGATAATACATTTTGTAAAATATTTTTTAATGGAATCAACATTTAGATCAGTAGACTTTGAGTAAAGTAGATTGCCATTCATAATGCAGGTGGGCCTCATCCAATCAGTTGAAGACTTTAAGGAAAAGACCGGCCTCCCCAGATGAAGAGGGAATGTTGCCAGCACTTTTCCTTCAGACTTGAGTTGTGTCAATTCTTTCTTCCCTGTGTCTCCAGCCTGTTGGCTTTCTCTGCAGAGTTTAGACTTGTCCAGCCCTACAATTGCCTCAATCAACTGAATCAATTCCTTAAAATATCCTGCTCCACACACTCCACACACATACACATTCTACTGGTTCTGTTTCTCTGAAGAACCCTGAATAACAGAGAGCTCAAGTGTTTTCAAAATGAATTCACATTTTAACAGAGAACTTTATTATATGAGAAGGTAGTTACTTTTAAGTTTCAGAGAATTTGTCTTATAAAAACTAGAGGATTAATATCTAGATAACCTAATAATAGGGGCATAAAGTAAAATGTCTAACACAACCCACAGCAGTCACTATTTCCTCATTAGTCTTTGTACTAAAATGTAATCAAGTGTCAATAGAAGCATGCGGACATCAAGACAATCCCTTATAAAGATCCATTATGTTTTATACAAACAGTCACTTTGGCCAAATTCTTGAATAGGAAGTGCCTTTCTTGTCTTCAAATTAAATATCACCTAGTGTGTGTTAAATATGAAGAAACTGTATGATGGGAGAAGCAGAAAACAGCAATTGAATACAAATACAAGCTTTTGTGTGGTGAGACTCAACTGTCTACACTAGTAATTCTTAAACTTCATCACTTTTAAAATCAATGGAAGAAAAAAGGAACAACTTTCCTCCAAGTCTGTAATTCAGCAATGATGAAATAGGTCCAAGATTTAGATAAAAGCTTGGTGATAGCTTGCAATTTTAATCCTTTTCTTAAGTAAAAATAAAAATAATCTATTGCACTCTAAAATAAAAAGAATCAGGAGAAATTTTCTACATGCTGAAGCAGTAGAGATACAGATAAGTGAAATACTTTCCAAAAATATTGACAAATAAATAAATAAACAAGTGCATTTTAGTTTCAAATCAAAAGTTTCTTAATATTCAGTGAATGAATAGTAAAACATTTGTTAACATTTTTTATTTTATTTCAACTACAAGTTAGTAATGCAAATACTTAAAAGTTTATTATGAGGGAAATACATTTTTATAGCATGCTTTCTTTAGATATGCATTTAACAAGCGTAAGTTATTTTCCTACTTTGGAAAGTGTTGCAACTGGAAGAAAAGAAAAAAATATCTAAACATATTATTTCTATGAAGTGTTATACTTGGATAAAATGAGACATATGTTAAATTTTAATTTACATTCAAAATTTAGAAATATATTTTAATTATGCTTTGACTGCTTTTTGTCACAGGGAGTAGCAACGACTTTTAACTTCTTTAGTTTACGGCAACCACAGCCCCATCATTAAAAGTATTCATATGTTTTGTAAGTCAATATGAAATTCTAGACATTTAAACCTACCTTGGGAAAAAATATTTTACTTTTTTTATTTTTATTTTTTGCTATGTGCTTTTTAAAAAATGTGGGTAAAATAGACAAGACAGTTTGAGCAGCAACCTACTTTCTTATGTCTCAGCATCAAAGGCCACAGTGTTTCCTACTTCTAAGAATATTATTGGATATTGATTAAGTTTGTTTTAAAGGCTATCTGGACATACATAATCTCTAGGACATCACTTTCCAGAACGTTCACTTCAATATGCACTCTTTCCTAAAACTGGCCTGACGAAAAACATGAATGTCATGGAAATATTATGGCTGTTTGCTTTTACACTTGCCTTTTCCCTTTTTTTGCCACTTAAAAACAATATGATGTAATTCACTTTGGTGGCTTATCCTACACAGGGGTCAAACAAAGATTAGTGTCAGGGTACACCCCTTATTCAAGGTGTAAATGACCCATTGGAAGAATATTTGTCTTCCCCTATGTGATACAAATTTTTGTTTCGTTAGGTGAAAGAAGCACATTTATCTGACCCCTGCTGGGATATTCTCCATTTATCTTGTTGAATGGAACAGAAATTCTGAAAATTATCTTTTAATGATCTTGCCATGGCCATCTCCTTACTGTTGTCAAAGTGAAACAGGCCCAGTGGTCCCATAGGCAGTTGTGTTTTGGATCAACGTAGACATTAACACTTCTGCTGTTAAAGCTTGAAACGTTTGTATGTTTTATGTGAGTTCCTTCCTCAGGAAAGGACCTTCAGGCCTCTCAACATAAGTATCAAAGAGCTAAAACTCACCAGATCACCACATCCTGACAATAAGATGCCCTACCCCTCATTTATCATGATTGCTTCTGTGCCCCTCCTTAGTTCCTGTTTTCTTACACATCATTACCTTTCTTCCCTGCTATATAAACTCCTGATTGTAGTCAGTCAGGGAGATGGATTTGAGACTGAGCTCGCACACCCTTGACTGCTGCACTAGATTAAAACCTTCTTCCTTGGCAATACTTGTCATCTCAGTGATTAGCTTTCAGTGCAGTGAGTTGCAGGACCTAGACCAAACCCCTGGTGTTTCAGTAACAAAATAATGCATTTTTAAGAGAGTAAGTCCTACAGAAGTCATTAAAAAAATCTATATAAAATCATAAAGAGAATGATATCTTGTTTGATCCATGTAACTTAATCATGGCAAGGATCTGTGCCTTTTCTAGCTATTCCATAAATTAAAATCAAGAAGAAAAATGTGTAACCTAGGGAGCTGACATCAAACCTTTATTCAAATTTGTTTTAAGTCAGACTTTATCTTACAGAGAGTCGATCTGATTTAACAGTCTCAGTAGACAATGAGTTTGGCTTTCTTGATTTGATTGTGTGTTGGATATTTCTGTATGTTGAATGAACAAATTACATCACTACAGAGTTTTGATTAAGATGTATTTATAAGACCAAATTATTTTATTTTAAAAAGTTGCTAAAATATATTTTGAAATTAATGATATCTAAATATTTCAATCCTTTTAGATGTCTCTCTATAAAGAGTAAAGGATAAAGTGATATATTAGAAGACTCTATAAAAAGTTAAAGGCAGGCCAGGCAGTGGCTTATGCCTGTAAATCCAAATTTGGGAGGCCAAGGCAGGTGAATTTCTGTAACCCAGGAGTTGGAGGAGTTGGAGACCAACCTGGGCAACATGGTGAAATCTCATCTCTACAAAATATATATATGTAAATTAGCTGGGTGTAGTAGTGCATGCCTATGTCTCAGCTACTTAATGGTTTGAGGTGGGATGATCACTGGAGCCCAGGAAGTCGAGGCTGCAGTGAGCTGTGACTGCTATGCTGCACCCCAGCCTAGGTGACATAGTGAGACTCTGTCTCAAAAAGAAAAAACAAAAACAAAAAACAAAAACAAAACAAACAAAAAAAAAACAGAGGGCTATTAAAGGCACTTATAAAACTTTAATTAAAATTTCACTAACACTTTCTACTGAGAAAGAATAACTGTCAAAAATCAGTTGGCTTTCATCACTCTACCTTCAAAATTGTGAACATTATTGAGTTTTCCAGTGACTGGTTATTATTTTCATTTAGGTATTATTTACTGTGCCAATACTCACAAAGAACTCATAGAGAGAATATTTGAATAATACTGCCACAGTATTACTTTATATATTTAGTAACTACAAAAATGTATTTTTTAATGAATTGTGTCCTACTGAAGACTGTAATAAATGAATTAAAAACAAAGCAGTTCAATGTTCAAAGACAAAAAAAAAAAAAAAAAAAAATAGTATTTTGCAACTCGGCAAGGTGGTCTAACAGGAAGAGCTCTGGTCTGCAGGTCCCAACAAGACTAATGCAGAAGATGGATGATTTCTGCATTTCCAACTGAGGTACTCAGTTCATCTGATTAGGACTGGTTAGACAATGGATGCAGCCCATGGAGGGCAAGCAGAAGCAGGATGGAGTGTTGCCTTACCCAGGAAGTACAGGGGTCTAGCCAAGGAAGGCATGAGGGACTGTGCTGTGAGGGACAGTGCTATCTGGCCCGGATACTATGCTTTTCCCATGGTTTTTGCAACCAGTAGACCAGGAGATTCCCTCATGTACCTACATCATCAGGGCCCTGGGTTTTAAGCACAAAGCCTAGAGGCCATTTGGGCAGACACCAAGCTAGCTGCAGGAGTATTTTTTTTGTACCCTAGTATACCTGGAACCCCCACAAGAAAGAACCATTCACTCCCTTGGAAAGGGGGCTAAAGCCAGGGAGCCAAGTGATCTTGCTCAGTGGGTACCACCCGCATGGAGAACAGCAAGCTAGGATCCACTGGAAATTCTCACTGCCAACACAGCAGTCTGAAGTCTAGCTGGTATGCTCGAATTTGGTGGGAGGAGGAGCATCTGCCATTACTGAAGCTTGAGTAGGTGGTTTCCCCCCCTCCTCACACTGTAAATAAAGCTTCAGGGAAGTTTGGACTGCAAAGCAACTGTAGTCAGACTGCCTCTCTGGATTCCTCCTCTCTGGGAAGGGCATCTCTGAAAGAAAGGCAGCAGTCCTAGTCAGGGGCTTATAGATAAATCTCCCATCTCCCTGGGACAAAGCACCTGGGGGAAAGGGTGGTTGTGGGCACAGCTTCAGTGACTTAAATGTTCTTGCCTACTGGCTCTGAAGAGAGCGGTGGATCTCCCAGCACAGCGCTCAAGCTCTACTAAGGGACAGAATGCCTCCTCAAGTGGGTCCCTGACCATTGTGCCTCCTGATTGAGAGACACCTCCCCGCAGGAGCCAACAGACACTTCGTACAGGAGAATTCTGGCTGGCGTCCATCAAGTGCCACTCTTGGAAGAAGCTTCCAGAGGAAGAAGCAGGCAGCAATCTTTGTTGTTCTGCAGGCTCTGCTGGTGATACCTAAGCAAAGAGGATCTGGAGTAGACTTCCAGTAAATTCCAACAGGCCTGCAGAAGAGGAATCTGAGTGTTAGAAGGAAAACTAACAAACAGAAAGCAATAACATCAACATCAACAAAAAGGACACCCACACAAAAACCCCATTCAAAGGTCAGCAGCATCAAAGACCAAAGGCAGATAAATCCAAGAGGATGAAAAAAAAGCAGCACAAAAACGCTGAAAATTCCAAAAACCAGAATGCCTGTTCTCCTCCAAAGCAGCACAACCCCTCACCAGCAAGGGAATAAAACTGGATGGAGAATGAGTTTGATGAATTGACACAAGTAGGCTTCAGAAGGCGGGTAATAACAAACTCCTCTGAGCTAAAGGAGCATGTTCTAACCCAATGCAAGGGAGCTAAGAACCTTGAAAAAAGGTTACACAAATTGCTAACTAGAGTAACCAGTTTAGAGAAGAACATAAATGACCTGATGGAGCTGAAAAACACAGCACGAGAACTTCGTGAAACATAAACAAGTAACAATAGCCAAATTGATCAAGCAAAAGAAAGGATATCAAAGATTGAAGACCAACTTAATGAAATAAAGCATGAAGACAAGATTAGAGAAAAAAGAATGAAAAGGAATGAACAAAGCCTCCAAGAAATATGGGACTATGTGGAAAGACCAAACCTACGATTGGTTGGTGTACCTGAAAGTGACAGATGGGGGACAAGGGGAGGGATAGCATTAGGAGAAATACCTGATGTAGATGATGGGTTGATAGGTGTGGCAAACCATCATGGCACATGTATACCTATGTGACAAACCTGCATGTTCTGCACATGTATCCCAGAACTTAGAGTATAACAAAAAAAAAAAATAGTATTTTAAATATATATACAGTTAAATATGTTTGGGCATAATACAGATGCTGATAATTAAATGCATATTTTATTACTATTTAAAATTGTATTGGTATTCAGTAATAAAATACAAGTTAAAAGATAAACAAATTAAAATTTCTGAAGTGAAAGAAAAGATTCTTCAGTTGTTAAGTGTATAATAGTGGATATTGTATCACAAGGCTGCATTGGGTACCTTCTAAAGAGTTGTTTTAAACTGCCAATATTAACCACATATCCCATGTCAAATAATTAGCAATTAATGTATCTGAGAAGGAAACAAAACAAAACAAAACAAAACAAAACTGTGGCATGTTATCACATGACTCTTCGGTCCAATATAGTAGCCACTAGCCACATATGACTGTTTCAATTAAATCTAAATTTAATTAAGTTGAAATTAAGTCCTCAGTCACACCAGCCACATTTCAAGCAATTGATAGTCACATGTGGCGAATGGCTATCATATTGGACCAAGTAGATATACAAAATTTCTACCATTACACAAAGTTCTATGAACAGATCTGTCATAGAAAATTGCATTAGTTTCAGCATTAAAGTCTCTAGATATTATATGAAACTAGTTTTTCCACCAGATTTTTCTACAAAAACAAGCACATATCCTTTTTTCCTGTCACCCATGAGGAGGCCAAAATATGCACAGATTTTTTGGAATTCAAGTATTTCAGGAAAATTTCATTTTGCAACTCATAACTAAAATACAGCATTTTAATTAAAGCTTATAACTAGTTTTTGTAATTTTTGATATACCTACCACTGCTTACATCACAACTAGCTTACAGTTTATCTTAGTTTCAAACGATGATGCCGACTGGTATCCACAATGTGACCTGCCAGAAGGGACAACTTCTGTTTCTCTTTTGTACTGACCTACAGTGCTTACTAGGTAGATAATATGGAAAAATAGAAATAGAATTTGTTTTAAGCTACCCCTTGCTATTAGATTCTCTAGCAAAGAAATTACAAAGGCAGAACAATTCCTTGTGGTTCAGGACAAAAGCTAATCACTAATGCAATTGTAAAAAGATATTATCCCCTTATATAGAAGTACACAATTGGGAACATTGAGAGTTTAGTGATATATTGGTGACATTTGTGATATGAAAGGGAAATATGATTTTTTTTAAATTTGCTACTATATTAGAACTGATGTAAAATTGTCAGAGTATATTTATAGTTAATAATTCAAGTCACATAAAAATATAATCAGATTTTTAGAGTATAGCTATAAAATTAGTTAGCTTCATGTTTCACCAAGCCTCAGTAAAAATGAGTTCCTTTAAAGTATAAGAAGAAATCTAAGTTAATTTTAATGAAATAACAGTATTTGAAAAATTTTATGCTTTTTTAATGATGTTTATGTGTCCTTTGTTTACTCTGTCATTGTGCTTTACAGTCCGTAAAAATAATCAATCTTTATTCTGTCACTCAGTTAATGTTTCTTAAATTAACATTTATATCAGAACAGTTTAGATTCACAAAAATATTACAAAGATGCTACAGATGGTTCCCATATACCACACACCCAGTTCACCCTATTTATTAACATCTTACATTAATATTGGCATTTATTACAGTTAACAAACCACTATTAATTCATTATTATTAATCCAAGTCTTTATTTAGATTTTCCCAGTTTTTAACAAAAGTTATTTTTCTATCTCAGCATCTCATTCAGATAACTACATTATATTCAATTGTCCTGTCTCCTTAAGATATTCTTTGCTGTAATAGCTTCTAAGTCTGGCGTTGTTTTTGATGGCCTTGACAGTTTTGCAGAGTATTTGTCATTTGTTTTGCAGAATTTTCCCTAATTGGTTTTTGTCCAGTGCTCTTCACAAGATTAGACTGGGGTTATGTGGTTTTAGGGGAATAAATACAGAGGTGAAGTGTCATTTTTATCGCATGATATCAAGGGTATATACTATAAATCTGATTTATCGCCATTGATGTTGCCCTTAATCACCTAGCTGATGCAGTGTTGACTCCAGTTACTTTTTTAAACGTAAAGAAAATTAGGTCCCAATTGCATAAACTTACCTTAAGTACTCAAATAAAAAATAAACGTCAAGATAATTTGAAGGTACAATGATTTTTTTAAGATGGTATATTATTTAGAATTAATTAATTGGTAAAAAGCAAATAAAGAAAAACTTAAGCAACACACCAGTACTATATTTTTTAGTGAATCTAGATTACAGAGAGCTAATTTGATAATTTCCACATACAAAGCAGTAGATAATTTCTATTCATTAGAAAGTTAAAACAAAACAAAAAAAAATATTGAAATCTCAAGTCAGATCAGTCCCTTTTTGGCTATACAGCCCTTGCAACTCCATAGCTGCACAATCAGGTTTGTGTTACTGGAGAAGAGGAGACCCCTGCCCAGCTGTTCTTGTGTGTGTAATCAGTTTATTTTAAAATATATTAATCAAAAAATTTCATCAAAAAAAGAAATTACTAAGTCACATAAATGACTAGTATAGATATCATACATATATTTTATATATAATGTCAACATACCTTGAGATCATTATCAGTCGGTTTTTAAATCACCTTTCAGAAAAACATGTTGGACATACACAAACAAAATTTATTTCTAGTTATGGATCTCTCCGTGACTTGGCGCAAGTAAATACAAGACATAATGTGCTCCAACACTAATTTATAATCAACCAATGCTAAAATATTAAATCATAAATTTGTCTTATCAATATTTACTCCAAGTAAAATTTTCACTGATATAATGATACTATGTTTATATTTTCACTAATGAAATGCCTCCCTGTGCCATCCCCCCAATCACAATTATTCATACATGATTCCAGCTCTACCTTTGCTTAAATTTACGGCAATTGCGATCCTAGACAAATTAAATCTTTATAAAAATTTTGTGGGTTCATATCCTGTGGCACATCGTATATATGTTAAATAATTTCCTGTTAGAAAAACACTACAAAGTTGTCACACTTAAATTTACTGCAGCAACAATTATAGCCTTTCAGAGTTATGATAGAGTGAAAGCAAATACTGAGGCTGCTTCAGACAATCCAGAAGTTCTGGTGTCAGAAATCTTTTGTTCGTAGGCAAAGCTTGGATGCCTTCCAGGTAACTAGGCTAAACATTTCTAAACAATACTGCACCGTTGATCCCAAACCATTTTTTACTTCCATTTTGCTGTAATTATGGCCAGAGCCAGAGTGAAATATGACTCTCTTGAGAATATGTCATTGGTAGACGTGGAAATTTTATCCAGAAATGTTGGTTGGACACAGGCAGTGCAGTAATTTGAAACTACTGTTTCACATATCATATATCAAAATAAATGAATTAGCATGGTTAAAATAAGAATGCCCATATTTAAGTGTTCTGATTCATTTTTTTCTTATTTTTCGAGGAGGCATATTTCTCGTTATGTCACACAGCGAGTTTTAAAATATTCTGTATCTTAGAAACTGACTAGTTCAGTTATTTTCATTAGTCCTACTCAAGAAAGGCATTAATTGTATGGAAAAATACTCTTTGCCTTGTCAGAACATAACTATTGTTGATAACTATGAGATTATACATAATGAATAAACATTTGCTCAAGAAAACATAATGATGTATACACAAAAATTATGCAATTAAAAGTATATGGTGTAAAGTTTAGATTCTGAACTGTTAACAACATGCAACAAGAGTCCCAAAAGAAGACATTCATTCAATTTCTCTTTGAATCTCTAAAGACTAGTAACATATAGTAGAAAATCTAAAAATAATGGTTGTTAAATAATTGAAAGAACCATATTTTTTAGTTTTTTTTTAATAAAATGCTGGGTGCAAGTAGGATACCTATATGTTTATCTATCTATATAAATTTAATCAGCCTGTCAGCAAATATTTTAAAGGTTTTAACTATATGTTAACATGAATGTTATAACTCCTGTAATGGATAAGGCTAATGTTTCATATGTCAGTTTTTTAAGTGAACAAATGGGGTGTAAAATCAGAAGATGTGTAAAAAGTAGAATTACAGTACACAACCAAGTTTAAGGAGAAAAACATAATGTTACAGCATTACAAAGAGTATAAAATGGGATCATTTCTCAAGTACTCAAAGTGATAATGTAGCAATAGGAAAAGCAATTAGTCTATGTATGCTGGTTTTAGATTGCATCATCAGTTAAGGCAAAGAAAAAAGTACTACAATGAATTGCTTCCTTAAGTAGAAATGTGCAAGTTGCTTGCTAATTTCAAAAGAGTTTTTGCTTGAAAATATTATTGTAAGATGGGCATTGAATGAGTTTATTTAGGAACCCAGAATATGTAAATTTAAATTTGAAAATTATCTAGAAATATTTATATTTTTACTTGGCAAGTAACTCACTAAATCTTATATATATATATATATGTATATATATATATATATATATGTATATATATATATATATATATATACACATTTTTGACAACTTTTTGAGATATAGTAAATTGATATACAATGCAGTACTTTTATTATTCATAACTTGACAACTTTGAAATAAGAACACATCCCTGAGACAATCACTACAATCAACAGGATCAACCTATCTTTCACCCCAAAAAAACTTACTCATGTCTCTATAAAGTCTATTTTGTCTCGCATCTCTCTTTATCTCCTTCCCCGGGCAATCACAGCTGTACCTTCTTTGATTATACATTAAGTATTATTTTCTGGAGTTTTCAATCAGTGGAATCATAGATGATGATACATTTGTGCAAATTTTTCAGACAGAATGATTATTTGAGTATCGCCTATGTTGTAGGCATCAATAATTCACTCATTTTTTTATTGCTTAGTGGTATTCTACCATATCAATATATCATGATTTGTTTATCCATTTCCCTAGTGGGGAAGTCTGAGTTGTTTTTGGTTTGGGGCTATTTCACTGATAGCCCCTAACACTCATGTATAAGCCTCTGTATGGACATTTTCTTTCTTTTTTTCTGGGTAAATACCTAGAAGTGAAATTAATATCATTATATAATAGGTGTATGTTTAATATATTTTAGAAAAATGTTAAACATTTTCCAAAGTTAAAATTTTAAATTTATATTTAAATCAGCGAGGTATGAGACTACCAGTTTCCCACATTCCCATCAACATTTAGTATGGGTAAGCTTTGTTTTTGTTTTATTTAGTTTATTTTTAATCTTAGTCATTCTAATGAGTATATAATGCTATTTCATTACATATTTAGTTTACACCTTCCTAATGACTGTTAATATTGGACTTTTCATATACTTGTTAACCATAGGTCTTCTCTGATGAAGTTTTTGTTCAAATCTTGTACCTATTTTTTATTGGTTTATTTGTTTTCATGTTACTGAGTTTTGAAAGTTATTTATATTTTTCTAAATACAAGTATTTTATCAGACATATAATTTGCAAATTTTTTTTTAGAGTATCAAAGTAAAGTTTTTAATTTTGATAAAGACTAACTTATCAATTCATTAGTTTATGGTTTGAGTAATTGAGGTTGTACCCACAAATTCTTTGCAAGGTCACAAATATTTTCTACTATATTTTACTAGAAATTTATAGTTGCAGCTTTTGCATTTAATTATGTGATCTATTTTGAGTTAATGTTTGTCTATAATGCAAGATATGCTTTAAAAATTATTGTTTTATAACACAAATGGATACTCAATTGTTTCAGTACTATTTGATGAAAATATATCTTTTTCCCACTAAATTGCCTTTACAACTTTGTCAAAAATAATTTTCCATATATCTATGGCTCTGTTTCTGCACTCTATTCTGTGCCATTGGTCTATTTATTTATCTTTATCCTAACACTGCCCTGATTTGATTACATTTATTTTATCATCATCTTGAAATAAAGTCAGTTAGTGCTGGTCTTCATACCTTTGTCTCTCATTGCAAAGTGTTGAGACTATTCTATGTTCTTTGAATTTCTCTTTGAATTTTGGATTCATCGTGGCAATTTCTGCAAAAAGGCATTGTGGAAATTTTGCTGGACTGCATCGAACTTATAGATAAATTTGCATAGAATTATCAATTTTGAGTTTTCTGATCTATGAACTATGTCAACCGCTCCACTTATTAATATCTCCTTTAATTAATTAAATCAGTGTTTTGTAATTGTCCATGTATGGGCATTTTACATATTTTTTAAAATTTATCCATTAATAGAATTTTAAAGTTATTTTAGGCCAGGTGTGGTGACTTACACCTCTAATCCCAGGACTTTGGAAGGATGACGTGGGTTGATTACTTACACCCAAGAGTTCAAGACCAGCCTGGGCAACATAGAGAGACCTCACCTCTACTAAAAATAAAAAAAAAAATTAAAAAAAAAAAAAATGAAGCAGGTGTGCAGACACACCTGTAGTCCCAGCTACTTGGGAAACCAAAACAGGGAGTTTGAGGTTGCATTGAGCCATGATTGTGCCAATGCATTCTAGCTTGAATGTCAGAACAAGACTCTGTCTCAAAAAAAAAAAACAAAAACAAAAACAAAAAAAAAAAACAATAAATAAAAAGTTTTTAAAAAGTTATTTTAACTTCTAATTGTTCATTGCTAGTATATAGAAAAACAAAAGTTTTTTTTTGTTTTTTACTGATTTCATGTTCTACAGCATCACTAAATTTATTTGTTGTTCTAGTAGCTTACTTTTAAGATTTTGCTGGATTATATGAATATATAATGATATTATCTGAAAATAAAGAAAATATCACTGCCTTTTTTCTTATCTGGATGTGCTTTATTCATTTTTCTTGCCTGATTGCACTGCCCAGTATTTCAGTAGAATGTTGAATAGAAGTTGTGTGAGCAGATATCTTTCTTGTGTTCCTGTCTCTGCTATAATTTTTATAAATGCACTTTATCAATTGAGGATATTCCCTTTTATTTTTGGATCTTGATAATTTTAATCAGGAGTGAATGCTGCATTTTTTGAAATGCCTTTTCTGATTTGACTGAGATAATTGCTAAATGGGAATAACACTTAAAAGTCATCAATTATAATTCCTGAATAAGAGGAGCAATGAGGAGGAGGAGAATACAGAAAAGATATTAGGATTGCTGAAACTTTTCAATTTTGATTTTAAAAATTCTGAAATGGGCCGGGTGCAGTGGCTTATGCCTGTAATCCCAGTACTTTGGAGGCTGAGGCTGGTGGGTCACCTTAGTTCAGGCATTCAGGACCAGCCTGACCAACATGGCAAACCCCATCTCTACTAAAAATATAAAGTTAGCCAGGCATGGTGGTGCATGCCTGTAATCCCAGCTACTTAGGTGGCTGAGGCAGGAGAATCACTGGATCCCAGGAGGCAAAGATTGCAATGAGCTGAGGTCATGCCGTTGCATTCCAACTGGGGAAACAAGAGCAACACTCCATCTCAAAAAAAAAAAAAAAAAAAAAAAGAAAAATTTGAAAATGAAAGATCCATGAGTCTAAACAGACTTCAAGCACAATAAACATAAAGAAAAATATGCCAGGTAGATTATAATCAAATTGATTAAAACCATTGATAAAAAAATGTTAAAAACAGTCAAAAAGAGCTCATTACATAGAAAAGAACAAAGATGTGGGTAAAAGCAGATATCTCATTGAAAATAATGTAAACAAGGTGACTATGGCACAACATATTTAAAACACTAAAGAGAAAAAAATGTCAACCTTATATTCTACACTCACTGAAAATCTTTCTTAAAAGTAAGTGAAATAGAAACCCATCAACATGCAAAAACTGAAAAGATCTGTCACCAGGAGATCTACACTATGAGAAACATTTAAGGAAGTCTTTCAGGCAGAAGAAAGTAACACTGGATTGAAATCTAGAGAACCAAATGCAATAAATGGTAATGTAATGGGTAATTTTTTTTAGATCTTTAAAAATGATAGTTGACAATTTAAACAAATAATAACAATAAATTGTGGGCTTTATAACATATATGTGAGATGATGTCTAATAATATTATAAGGACTAGGAGAGGAGAAATGAAAATATGCCACTGAGAGGTTCTTACATGATATGTGAAGTGGAGTGATATTACTTGACAATAGACTTTGATAAGAAGCATTCATTATTTTATGATTTGAGGGTATAGAGAATGTCTGATTTACAGTGATGAAATCTTTCATAGGTGATCATTAATCACATAGCTATAGTGACCATTCTGAATGACACCTTGAAGAGCTGGAGGTCTATGCTACAAGATGTTGTCTATAAGTTGAAACATGAGATGATACATAGTGTCATTTAACAATGTCCAGTAGGAAAGTACATAATTCATATACTGTAGAGGATAATCTATTCTGATTATCATGTGTAGGTAGCAGGCCTCCATATACACATAGCAGACCCATATGTGTGTGTCAGGGACTTGAGGGATATACTGTGGTTCTTGTTGCTTCCATGTCTGGTAAAAAATAAGAATGGCCAGACCAGAGGGTAAAATACTAGGGCCTCTAGTCCCTCAGGATTTGAAAATCTGGATGACTCTTCTATGCAAGCTACCTAGGGAGACTGAAAAGGTGTCTGAGACTGATGCCAAAATAGTATTGATGGCAGTGGTGGCTCATCTGGAGTGACCACTGCCATTATGCCAGCTGCAGTGGGGGAGGCTTGGCTGGTGCTGCACCCTCTACATAGCTGATGTGAGCCAGGATCAGGCAGAAACCCCATCACCTTCTAAGTTGGCATGGTGGGAGCTTCACATTCCCCAGGCACAGCTCCAGTCACCTAGCTGTGGCTACATACAGGGCATCTCCGCACTCTTGAAGGCCCAGAAAGCATCCCCCTGACCCTGCAGGCTTGGAAGTGCTTACTCCTGTGGCTTGGCCTCTCGCTGCTCCTGGTTCCTCCTCCACTGTTAGAGCAAAGTTGAGATCAAGTCTGATGCTGTTACAACCCAGCTCAGTGTGTGCACACTTGGGGCAGCACTGACATGACAGCCCCCTGACACCTCAACTCCTCTGGACTTTGTATGTTGAAGAGCACAGGAGGGAGGCTGAGGTGGGGGCTGAGGGTAGCTCAGCATGAGCCTTCAGGCACCCCTCTGCACAAACAGACTGGGCAATGACAGGAGGCAGACAGGCTGCTGCACAGAAAGTTGTAGGTCCCGGTGAACTCCCACCTTCAAGCCAGAAATGGCTTGAAGCCTGGGGGCCAGACTGATGTACCAGAATAAGAAGTTATGGTGCTGTTTTTTGTGCCACCCGTGAACAAATCAGGACACACTTCCTCCCCTCTGAAGCCCATAAAATCTCTGGACTCAGCCAGACTCAAGGAGACAATGGGATGACATTCCTGCAGAGAGGAGCTACTACTCTAGGGTCTCTTCTCTGGTGTGAGCTGAATACTTGTTGGGATGTGTTGCCTGTAGGGAGGAGTTACCCACTGTGGGTCTCCTCAGAGTTGTTCTGTTGCTCAATAAAACTCCTCTCCACCTTCCTCAACCTCCACTTATCTGCATCCTTCATTTTTTCCTGCACACATAACAAGAATTCAGGACCCACAGATTGGCAGGGCTAAAAGAGTTCTAACACAAACAGGCCTTAATCATGCCCCTTGCTTGCCACGTGGTGGACCACAAGAATGAGAAAAGAGAAGGGAGAAAAGCTACAGCCCTTCGGGGAGCCTAGAACTAGGAGCTCCTGAGCCAGGGCTGTGACACCCTATCTGGGACTCTGCAATTCCTAGTGTCTCCAAGCTTCTAGGCACCACTGTGTTCCCAAGTCCCAGCTGTGGAGGCTGCTTAGGGCATGCCTGGTCCAGCTGCAGCCTCGCAGGCAGCTGGTGCCCATACTGGCAGCTGGAGTGGCTCACCCCACTGCAGCTAGAGTGCTTGGCTGTGCACAGTGGCTGGACCCCATGTTCGCTCACTCACACACCTCTCTCTGCTCCACGCACTTCTCTGGCTCATCCTCGGCAGGCATGAGATTTAGGTTGGTAATGCTAACTGAGGGCAGTCTGCCATGCTGAGTTGGCGAAATGAGCTCAGTAGGCAAAGGTGCCATTGGCCACAACGTTTTTCAGCTGGTTGAGCAACACCCCAAGGATCCAGTGACAGTATTCATACAGGAGGTTGCAAAACCATTAGTTATGGTCTCAAGACTGGCTACAGGATGTGGATGATATTTGTTCCACTAACTTTCCTATCTTACACTTTTTTGAGTGTGACAAGCCACTGAATTGAGTGCACTTGATTTGGGGTGTACACTAATTTGAATGTACCAATTAATTATTTGTTTCAGATGCTTATAGTGCACTGATACACGTATTTTCAGCCCATTACTGATTCTAGTTGCAGCTGTAATTAACAGTTCCTATGTAAACTCTCAGTATTTGAATTCAAACCCCCACACTGCTTTTAGATTTTCTGTTCCTAATTTTTGTTTTGTTTTCAAAACTACAGGAATATGTTGTTGCAGGAAATCAGGGACCCTGAACAAAGGGCGTGGCTGGAGCAACAGCAGAGGAACATAAATTGTGAAGATTTCATTTTAATACGGACATTTATCAGTTCCCAAATAATTTCTTATTCCTATCTTTACTTTAATCTCTTAATCCTGTTATCTTCGTAAGCTGAGGATGTACAGCACCTCAGGACCACTGTGATAATTGTGTTAACTGTATAAATTGATTGTAAAACATGTGTATTTGAACAATATGAAATCAGTGCACCTTGAAAAAGAACAGAATAACAGCAATTTTGGGGAACAAGGGAAGACAACCATAAGGTCTGACTGCGTGCAGGGTCGGGCAAAAAGAGGTATATTTTTCTTCTTGCAGAGAGCCTATAAACGGACATGCAATGAGGGAAAATATCACTAAATTCTTTTCCTAGCAAGGAATATTAATATTAATACCCTGGGAAAGGAATGCATTCCTGGGGGGAGGTCTATAAACTGCTGCTCTGGGAATGTCTGTCTTATGTGGTTGAGATAAGGACTGAGATACGCCCTGCCTGATCTCCTGCAGTACCCTCAGGCTTACTAGAGTGGGGAAAAATTCCACCTTGGTAAATTTGTGGTCAGACCAGTTCTCTGCTCTCATACGGTGTTTTCTGTTATTTAAGATATTTATCAAGACAATACATGCACCGCTGAACATAGACCCTTATCAGTAGTTCTACTTTTGCCCTTTGTCTTGTGATCTTTGTTGGACCTTTATCAGTAGTTCTGCTTTTGCCCTTTGTCCTGTTCCCTCAGAAGCATGTGATCTTTGTTCTGCTTTTTGCCCTTTGAAGCATGTGATCTTTGTACCTACTCTCTGTTCTTACACCCCCTCCCCTTTTGAAACTCTTAATAAAAACCTTGCTGGTTTGAGGCTCAGGTGGTCATCATGGTCTTACCAATATGTGATCTCACCTCCGGCAGCCCAACCCTAAAATTCCTGTTTGAACTCTTTCTCTTTGTTTCTCAGCCAGCTGACACTTACAGAAAATAGAAAGAACCTACAATGAAATATTGGGGGCAGGTTCCCCCAGGAATATGTGATAGCTCAGAATGTGAGGGATGAAAGGCTGAGGAAATTTTCATTTATTAGGGTTCAAAAGTTAAAGGCACCAACGTTTTGTCTTTTGCAAGACAAAAATGATACAAACATTGGTATGATTTTTCAGATGGATCACAGCAAGATCTAAATTCACTTTATTAATGTTATCTCTTATTTTATCTCACTCTTATAATTCCCTCTTACCTCATTCTTAGGATCACCTTCCAAATCAAATAGCTGTATGTGTCACAGGTTTACTTTTCAGGAAACTCAAACCAAGATTTCCTACACGTGAGGTAACCCCAGTTTTTCCTAGTGTCAGCAATTCTATTGAACATTTTAGTTCAACATCTTCTTCTCATTCATACTCTGCATTTCATTATTTCCTAAGAATAGGCATTGGAGCCATGGGATCCAAAATATAATTATTTGCAAGGTTGTGATCATGGACTAACAAATTGCTGTTCAAAACATGTACAAATTTACATAGCTATCAGTGGTATATGCAGCTAGTTCCTAATTGAAAATGTTTCTTTTGCTTGATAAGGTAAAAACATTTTAAAACCAAAATATTTTGATTGAGAAGAGTACTCAACCTTAACTTCTGAAGAGAAGTTTTAACAGACTCTTTAACCAGGAACATTGTGGTTAGTATTAATAAATCGAATTGCCATAGAAATCTGAGTAAATAGAAACTGGAAAGAGCAAAATGTTAGTTTGGTCTGAGATATTCCACTCTTAACTCTTCAGTATCTTATTGGAAAAAAAAAAAAAAAAAAAAAAAAAAAGAAGAAGTAGAAATGTATTCGAAAATTAGATAACACATATGTGATAAATTATTTATTATTAATTTGCAGCAGATGAAACCACATAAGCATCTGTTCAGAAAACAGATAACTAATTTGGACATGTGCCTTGGAAATGCTTGAGTTGGTTTGAGCCTTAGAGCAAAGGAAGAAAATTGAAGCCATTTCTGCTACCAGATTACATTATCTGATCTAGAAATAACAAAGTTATCTTTCAATATTTTGAAATGAATATTTTGAAGAAAATGGCAGCTATCCCATTCCCAATCAGTATGCAATTAGAATGAAATTCTGCCTTCCCTCAAGGCTATAAGATTCTGCTTTTCCTTTTATGTGCATATTAATGCCATTCAATAGGAGAATTACTAATTTTTGAGTAGCTTCCCAATGATTAAAAATATATTTTGTTCCTTTAATCGTTTGGAACACATCTTTACCAATTAGCTCTGTTTAAAAAAGAAACTTTAGTGTTACAATATAAGTGAAATATACAACGTCTGGCCATACGTCTTATTTGCTATTCTGGTCAGGAGCTGCACAAAACTTGTGACTCTCTAATCTCCACATTGGCAAATGCTGCACTATTTTTTAATATATATATTATTGCAGCAGTCTTGTCTAACATGATGAAAATCTTTGTCATCATCAGAACTACAGCCTTGACTCATCCTCCTTTTAAGTTTTCTTAATTTGTGTGATGAGAATAAAACATGAAGTTCTTCTCTACCATTCAGATAATTTACTGGATTTGCAGAGAATTAGTCTTGAAGCATTTGATAGAATTTTTATTGGGAAAAAAATACTGACAGAAAAGAATCTGACAGAAAGGAAAGAGACTTTTCCTCTGGAGTAAATATGTTGGGATCATTCAAATGATGACATTCTTTTTACTGGAAGTTACATAATCACAAACATGCATGTTGCTAAGCATGAAATCTGTCAACATGCCCATCAGAAAACAGCAACTGAAGGTCACCAAACTTGGCAGGATATGCTTCTGAAAACTTCTCAACTTTATTGCAGGTGAAAATCTATTGACCTCTAGAATCAATACATTATTTTTGACAAGAACATTTGTTCTACTACAACTTAGTGGGATATGAATTAATTGTTATATTCTTACTGAGGAAGGCACACTAACGGAACCCATTAAACTCCATTTCACTGACTTGTGAGTAAAAGAAATTATAGAATACGTCACGAAAGCAAATAGATTGTTATAATTTTGTGCCTCTTGATTCAAGGATTTCTTCTCCAGTAGGAACTGCTTAATTTTCTACTCGTTATGAATTCTCCTTATTTCTTAAATTATCTATATTATTGGAGGTAGAAATATGAGCCCCTACCCCTCATAGAAAGACTTCACTTCTCAGGCTCCACCCCAGACAAAAATAGACAATGAGGTATAAGAAGCAGTAATTAAACCGTTACCTTTTCCTCTTCATTTATCTTTCTTTTGCAATGATATTCTCTCTACAAGTCACATGTTAAAGATGGTGAAGATGAAAGACAGAACTGTGCGATATTGATGATATAAATGAGAAAAAAGTAAGCCTTTGCTTTGTTTAAACCATATTTGTTTGTCTAAGGTTTCTGTAACTATCTTTATATAAGTTAGTAATTCCAGTCATGGGAACACTGACACCATTTGATAAAACACAATTTGTGAGTCAGTGTTTCAGCATGGTTGTGACCAAACTGAGTGGCAAAGATAGAATAGACTGCAAGGATTACACATCAATTTCCATCATAAATTATATTACATACTTTCATCTTATTTGTTATAAAATAGCCTCATTATTGAAATTCACTTTGCATTAAAATTGAAGTCTATTTTGTGTGTGGGGGGGGCAGTTAAACAATAATTTCCCATTTTTTCCCCCAAATTGATTCTTTATTATGTACTGAAACATAAAAATAAGAGAAATATATTTCTTTGTTACTAACATCAACTTTCTTCAGAAGCAGACATTTTGGTGTGGAAGACGCTGATTGGAGAGTATTTTTATTATTATTATTATACTTTCAGTTCTAGGGTACATGTGCACAACATGCAGGTTTGTTACATATGTACACATGTGCCATGTTGCTGTGCTGCACCCATTAACTCGTCATTTACATTAGGTATATCTCCTAATGCTATCCCTTCCCCCACCCCCACCCCACGACAGGCCCCGATGTGTGATGTTCCCCATGCTGTGTCCAAGTGTTCTCATTGTTCAGTTGCACCTATGAGTGAGAACATGTGGTATTTGGTTTTCTGCCCTTGCATTAGTTTGCTGAGAATGATGGTTCCCAGCTGCATCCATGTCCCTACAAAGGACACGAACTCATCCTTTTTTATGGCTGCATAGTATTCCATGGTGTATATGTGACACATTTTCTTAATCCAGTCTATCATTGATGGACACTTGGGTTGGTTCCAAGTCTTTGCTATCGTGAACAGTGCCACAATAAACATACGTGTGCATGTGTCTTTAGAGCAGCATGATTTATAATCCTTTGGGTATATACCCAGTAATGGGATGGCTGGGTCAAATGGTATTTCCAGTTCTAGATCCTTGAGGAATCACCACAGTGTCTTCCACAATGGTTGAATCGCACCAACAGTGTAAAAGTACTCCTATTTCTGATTGGAGAGTCTTCTTAAGATCACCACCTGTGGAGGAAAAGGGAAGGAAATAGGACTGGTCAGGGGAAGAAGTTGAGCAGTGATGCAGTCCTAATTTTAGCTTCAGTTGACCTCAGATAGAGCTCTCATGTTGAGATGGAAGTCTAGAGTGGCCTTCAATCAAGGCAAATGAGGCAAGGTCCTTATTACTCTGACACTGATCAGTCTTTGGATGGGCCACCCAAGGTAAGGGGTGTGAATTTGTGTGAGGTAGTTCTTGTAAGCTCAGGTAATTCCTGTGGATGTTGAGAGCCGGAAGCCTTGTGATAATCGCATGTCCAGCTGGGGCTACACATCCTCTATTTCTGAATGGGAATCTGGGTGACACAACACAGACTCTGAGAATATAGAGTGATTTTGTTAAGGAATTTAATTTCCAATGCAAAAAAGTGATATACGTATGCATTCTTCTAAAGAAAAAGTAAGTTGAATTAGATTATCAATTTTTAAAAACTTCTGCCTTAGATAAAATGTGTAAAAGTGCTTAAATTTTTGAAAATGGATACAAATACTGTTGATTTAGAATTCAAGTATATAAAACTTTAAACATTTAAAGCATTTAAACTAGATTAATTTTAGGCACTCTTAGGTGAATTCATCTTTATCTTGAGGCTTGCTGATAAAATTAAGGGCAATATTTTTGCTAATTGCAAATTTCCAGGTATGTTCAACAAATTATTATTTATCCACAAACAGTGAGCAAGTAGAATAAATTCTTGCTTTTGTTGAATCTCTGATTGCAAAATATGCTATGGTAAATCACAATAAACATAAAAGGAATGACAGAAGAATTACAAAGTCATGCTCTACTATGTCCTTGAGCGAATTACGTATATTTTTATTTTCTCCATTTCTTACTTTTCAAAAATTGTTTCTTCATCAAAGTGACTTAATTAATGTTCTAAAAGCACTCTAGAGCCCATAAATGAAGAACACTGAATAAAGCGCCATTTTGCTTTTTATTCTTGTCATTAACTATCCATTATTCTCAATTATTTAATCAAAAAAGGAAAGATAAGTAGCATTCCATATCCCTTCTACAAAGTTAGAAAAAAATAAGCATAACAATTCTTATTCATTGGAATGTTATATTGCCAAATGCATTATTTACTGACTAATAGATCTATGATACATCTCATTATGCTGGCTAATAAAATTACTATAATCTTCAGCCTTAAGAAAGTACAGATTCACGGTGGTGACACTTAATTTTTATGTACTACTGAAAGAGAAAAATAATTAAAAAGAAAAAAATAGTAAAATATTTTTCCTTTTCAGTTTTTAATTCTTATGACAAATGTCACTGTGCATTCTGATTGTAAAGATGTTAAAAGGCCATATGTTTTGTTTAGACATGTGATTGTCACAACCACCTACATATCATTTTTAGACAGTCATGTCTGGCAATTTTTCTTTTCTTAAGAATGGTCCTATTAGATGATTAAACATTAAATTTCTGTAGCAAATTGAAAACTATTTATTTTCCCTACCCATTTCTTTCTACTTCTGATTTAGTTGGGGCAATAGGAAAAAAATCAGAACATTCATCTCTAAAGTGGAGAAAGGAAGATCTGAATTATATTTCACTAGTCAGTCACAGTTAGCAAAATTTCTTTAGCAATGCCTTACATTTTTTAATATATGGAATATTTCTTAAGTATATTCAAAATTCAATAGAAAAATTCAAAGAAATCTATGTTCCACTTATGACTTCACTAATTAGAACTAATTATCCAGACTAAATGAGTGACCGAAGTTTCCATTTTATGTAATAACTTTAAATATATGGGAGGAGAGCAACATCTTCAGCTAGTTTTTGTACTTTTTCTAAAGTATTCACTCTGTGCTTAAATCTCTGTGCTTTAATCTGTATCCTGTGGAAGTGTGGCCACTTTAATCCTTTAATTGTCTTGAAACACAATTAGAAGACATTTCAAAAATATTTATTATTTAAATGTTCATGATGGAAACTTTCAAAAACCGGCAAAAATTAAGATAATTGTATTATGAAATATTATGTACTGATCACCTAGCTTTTTCAATAATCATTTCAAGATATATTTTGCTTGAACCAGATCCCAGACACTATTGATAGGGACAGGAGGCAGAGAAATTCTAGGCAAAAAAGGCAGGGTCCCTGTTGGACTCCCACCTTCAAGCCAAAAAGCCTGATACCACTACCCAAAGTGAGAACTTAGATCCCTGTTTTCCTGCTCAAATGCTACCTTTTCCTAAGCATTCATGACCTCATCCTGTCCCATCCTGTGCCTATAAAGACCCCAGACTCAACCAGCAGAGAGCAGAAGCAACTGGATGTTGGAGACTATAGTTTGACATCGGAGAGAAGCAGTTTGACTTAAGAGGGACAGCTCAATGGCATAACTTTAGAGAAGAATCCAGTCGGAGATGAGTGAACTTCAGGGGAAGATTACTTACCAGTCCCACCTCCTTTCCAGCTCGCCTTCCCACTGAAAGCCGCTTTCGTTGGTGATAAAATTCCTCTCATTTACCATTCTTCCATTCGTTTGTTCAACCTTATTTTTCCTAGATGCCAGACAAGAGCTTGGGAGCCATGAGCACGCATAGGAAAGGCTGTCAC
Source organism: Piliocolobus tephrosceles (assembly GCF_002776525.5). Lineage (NCBI taxonomy): Eukaryota > Metazoa > Chordata > Mammalia > Primates > Cercopithecidae > Piliocolobus > Piliocolobus tephrosceles. The sequence continues at coordinate 55,891,912 of NC_045436.1, forward strand.
ACTGGACCTCTGACCTCGCTGGCAGAAGGTAGTCATCTCATGCAAAAAGGCGGAGGGCGCACTGAGTTGTTAATACTTAAGCCATCCACTATGGCAAAGCCAAAAGAGCCCTGTAGCATGCCCTCTGGGGCTTCAAGGATCACAGGCATCACGTGCCCCCAGATGCTGCCATGGGGCCCACATGGAATTTGTTCCTGCTGGCATCCAAAAGCACTTTCCCTGGCTCCTGTACCCACTCACCTGAGTGCTCACTTCCGCGAGGCGAGAAATGCAGCAGTTCTGAGTGAGTAGAATTCTCTCCTGCTGGCGCTGAAGCAGCTGTCTGGTTCTAGCACTCATTCACTCCAGTTCTTGCCTTGTTCACTTCTGTGTTACCTTCCATGAGGAATTGAAAGCAAGAGGCTGAGTAGACCAAGCACCCTTGTCATGAGTCCCATGAAGGAGTCAGGGAAATATCCTGCTTCACTCTCCCATTAAATTCATTTCAATATGTATCTAAAAAAACAAGAAATCTGAAAAAACAATAATCATATTAATGCTATTGTATCTTTAAATTTTAACGATTATACTTCCATATCACCATAATCTAGTCAATATTCATGTTTCCAAAACTTCATTTTTAAGAAACTACCTTTTATATTTGAATTAAGATATAAACAAATAATCTATGTTGTGATTGGCTGTTATGTTTTTTAATTATCTTTTAAATATATAGGTTTCTTTTGATCATTCTCTACCCCCTCGTAACTCTGTCATAGAAGAAACTGCATTGCTTGTTTTCTACAGTTCTAAATGTTCCTGATTATAGTCCAGTTCCTTTGTCTCTGAATTTCTGATTAAATGATAGTTAGGTCTGAAAACTTGATCAGATGTAATTATTTCTTTGGTTGTGCTTGTAACTCCGTAAGGTGACAAGCAGGTCTTGTTCTTTAGAGAATGGTAGCTTTAATTTCTCTAACGATCCTTACAAAGAACCACAACATTGGGAGGTGTAAAAGTATGACATTCTAATTCTATCATTGCTTGGCCATTTGTCCAAAATACTTCTTTAAAGAGAAACGTCCCTTCATAAATTTACCATTAACTGAAGCTAGTAAACTAAGGTTACTCCACAGGTGGAGCTAGAGATTTTCCAACTATTTACCACTGTTAAAATGAATATTTGATTTGGTAGCATCCTCCAAATGTGATCAATGACATTTTCTTTATTGTATAATTATAGATTCACAAATTTAAACATTTACCATATTCCAATTCATTCTAATTATGCCTATCAGTGCTGAAAGTCTTGATTCTTTTCCAGTGATAGTCTATTAGTCATCAATAATTTTTCTTTCTTTCTTATATGACAAGATGTTCTATGCTTATAATTTTCTGTTCCACTCTGGAATCTGCTGTTTCTCCTTACGGTGAGAAATGATCATAGTAAATAAAAACTTAGGTACTCATTTATGTTCAACATTATATACAACAAATATAAAGACACAACATTATTTATCAGATATCCAGTGAAGGAAAGTTGGGAAGGAAAACATCAGATAGAGAATTATCTCAGGAACTGAAATGATGGCCCAAGACAAACAATATGAAGTTTTATTACATAGGAAAAAAAAGAACTGAATTCATGTCTAGGGAAATAGTCTCCACCTGGAAAAGTTCTATATCATTTCATGTCAAAAAGGCTCAGGAGGTCTACTTGACAGTTTTTTTAGCTCAAATAGAGTCATCAGTGTTATGGCTGCCAGCAAAGCCAATGGGATTGGATGCAGTGAACTCACAGCCAATAATCAGTTCAAAGGAGGTGACATTTGCACCTCACATCTGTGCTGCTCATATTGCACTTGTTAAATTTAACTTAGATTCAGATCCTAATTTAAACTATTAGTAGTTGGTTGACTTGAGAGGAATAAACAGAATGGATAAATTGTTTACAACTATATATCTTATAAAGAAAACGGCAGGAAATAGTTCTGTTAGTCGAGGAAATACATGACCTGGAAAAGAGCCACAAACACTTCAACCATTGAGAGGCTGAATCTTATAGGGGGACATTTCATAATCTGTGTATTCTAGAGGATAAAGCTAACATTCAAGGGTAATTGAATGCAGATGAGGTTTTGTTTTACATAAGCCTCACATATCCATTAGAATTGTCAAAAATATAAATGAACTAAGTTGGAAGATAATTTCCTGTCACTGAAATAATACAGAAAAGTCTGATGACCAAGGATTAGAATTGTCATATAAGAGACTCCAGTAAGACACTAACTAGAAGAATTTGTTTTTATTATTAAAAAAACTTCACCAACTTTGCAATCTCTAAAGCACTGGTCTAAGTAACTCTTTAATTATTTTAGATAAATTTAAATATAGCATACTCAGAGAAAAGTGCACAAATTGTAAAGTACAGCTTGACAAATTTTTACAAAGTGAATATAAACACCTTACCACTGCCTAAATAAAAAATAAAACATTACCAGTAATGCAGGCACCACATTTGAGATATTAATAGATGACTCATATTAACATATGTCTAAAAACTAACCACTATGTTGATTTAAATCTTTATAGGTTAGTTTTACCAATTTAAGGATTTGTACAAGTGGAATCATACAGGATATATTCTCTGTTTGTGTCTAGTTTCTTTGGCAATGCATTTAGCAAAACTCATTTGTTTTAATTACTCAATTGTATTCCACTATTGCTTTATACATTCTGTATTTATGCAAGGTCTGGTTGTTTTCAGTTTGAGGCAATAATGAACAATGATAGACCAATCAATCTTGTACCTATCTTTTGGTGCACATGTGTGTACATTTCTATGGGTGTATACCTAAGGGTGAGACTATTGACAGAGTGTAAGATCAGCATTAACAAATATTGCTAAATGGTTGGCTCTCAGTGGGATCATTCATTTGTCTCAAACTAGTCAATATACTAGAAAAGAAAGCTGACAATTCTCTTTATATTTATTTTTAATGTGTGTACACTTATACATTACTATCCTAGATCTGAGCAATTGAGGTCCCTTCGTTGGGCCCCACCTTGACCCAGATCCAGTCACATTTGTCTCTGCTGAATTAACACTTGTCCATTAGAAACCAGAATCTCACAACTTCTGAATTTAAAGAACCTGGGAACCTGGAATTGTCTATCCAAATTGCCCTGAACCCACTTCCAAGCTTCACTTCTCTTCTCCTAGGCAGTCCGAATAAAGACCAACACACCATAATGTATACACCGCAGGACCATGGGGTGACCTTAGAGGTGGCATGAGGACTTCCATCAAATGGCTATGGATGTTTGGAATGCAGTGCCATCTATGATATCCATAGCATGCACAAAGGTCTCTTAGGATTGAATAGAACCAAGTATGGAGAAAAACAGGGGCAGGGGCAGGTACACAGGCTAAGGAGTCCATGAAATGTAAATTCAAATCTAGAAAATCAAGAACCTTATAAAAGTCTATTTTTGAAGGTAGAACATAGAATATTATATTTAACATTTATAACTTCATGGATATATCATAAATACTTTGATATGAGGTATATTGGTTTTCATGTATTCTCTAGTCCTGAACCCACCAAATGTTAAGAGTAGGAGGGTTAGACGTTTTTATCACAATATATAAAATAGAACTTAAAGAAGACTATTACATAGTAACCATTAAATACCTATTCTGAAAGTGATATGACTATCAGGATACAATTGTAGAGCTTAAAAATGGAAACACGTGAAACAGATTTGAATAGATGAACTGTGTGGTGTCGTTAGAGTTTGGTTTTCTTTTAATTAATCCTTTTAAATAATTTTGTATGAACTAAACAGTATGGACTAAAAGGTAAGACCAGTGATGATAAAATCAATATTAGAAATTTAAAACTTCACGTCAGTTGATGATAGCTCTCAGGGCGCAGTGGGGGCACGAATCACCTTTTAGATGTCAAGATAAACATGTATTATTTAGTCATGAACCCACTAACTGTAATCTGATCCTTATGGTTCTAAACAGAGGGCTATAACTATGCTTCATATATAGGCATACACATATTTAAAAATTACTTGAACTAAAAGTTTAAGAGCTGTGCACTTTATAGTAGATTATGCCTCAACAAACCTTTTGAAACTAATATTTGCTTGATTATTCAGATTATTCAGGGTTGGGTACTTTTGTGTTGTTTTCTCTTCACTGAAGGGTGTACATTTTAAACATAACTAACCACATAAAGGAAGACAGAATTCTCCAAAGTTTCAACATCTGTATACTGCCCACAGAATATAAAACATTATAAGTCTTTAAATAGTTTAATTTTGTTTTGACATATTATTGTATGTCCATTGACCAAAAATAGTAATTACAGTTAATTTTAGAGCAAATTTTAAACATTTGGTACTTTTCTCATTTTTTTTTTTTTTTTTTTTTTTTGAGACGGAGTCTCGCTCTGTTGCCCAGGCTGGAGTGCAGTGGCGCAATCTCGGCTCACTACAAGCTCCGCCTCCCGGGTTTACGCCATTCTCCTGCCTCAGCCTCCCGAGTAGCTGGGACTACAGGCGCTCGCCATCTCGCCTGCGAGTTTTTTGTATTTTTAGTAGAGACGGGGTTTCACCGTGTAGACTAGGATGGTCTCGATCTCCTGACCTCGTGATCCACCCGTCTCGCCCTCCCAAAGTGCTGGGATTACAGGCTTGAGCCACCGCGCCCGGCCGGTACTTTTCTCATTTAAAGATAAAAATGTTAATGCACAGAACTTGAGCTATACATTTTTATGGTTTTCTGTTTTTCAAAACATGGTTAAAATAATACAAAGTATCATATTTTGAAGAAAATTAAATATATAGAAAAAGGGTGAATATTTAATGACAAGACCGACTTAAAGCAAATTTTTTTAAAAAACCACTGGAATCATTGAGTTAGCCATCTGGTTATTATAAATAAGAATTCAGAAAACGTTCCAGTCTTAAATGTCTCTCTTATAACATTGAATTTCTAAACTATATTCTTTTCACCTTCCATATATGTCACCTACATAATTCAGCAGGTAAGAAGTAGATTCTCACTTTCCTGTAGCCAGTACAGTGAGGTTTGAAATTTTAACTTGAAACAGAAAGCATATAATCAGGCAAAAGCAAGACTATAAAATGTGGAAAAATAGGAGTCCATAGTTTGGAACATTGTTATGACCATACTGGAAAGTCATATATAAAGAGTTCCTATCTCATTTGGAATAGGAGACTATAACATTGCCTTTTATATGAGTCTATTGATCCATTTGTCAAAGAAAGGAAGTATGATAATTTTTCTAAAGTAGACATATTGTGATGAGATTAACATTTAGTGACATTTAGCATTATTCATTTTACAGAGTTCATGGTCACCTCATTTACCTGTAGTCAAATGTAGTTCTTGGCTTTTCCTCCTTTTCTTCTGTTAGTTTTTATTGTCACATGTAATTTAGAGTTTGCATCATTCATGAAAGGCTGAAATAATACTATTTTTAGTTGTCCTGAATATAGATTTTTAATGCAAGCTTGTTCAAGCCACAGCCCATGGGTTGCATGAGACTCAAGATGGCTTTGAATGTGGCCCAACATAAATTTGTAAGCTTTCTTAAAACATTATAAGAATTTTTTTTCAGTTCATCAGCTATTGTTAGTGTTAGTGTATTTTACATGTGGCCCAAGACAATTCTTCTTCCAATGTGGCCCAGCGAAGCAAAAATATTGAACATTCTCTTTTAATGTATATAAAAATCAAACAAGCCAAAAATTGAAATATTTTGTTTTGCTTATGCTGGTTGCCTTTTTAGAATTCACAATTTGAAGAGTGAACTCTATAAAAATGCAATAAAATTAACAATAAAATGATAATCTGCTTAATTATGGATTTTATTTTAATTATTATCAAAAAACTATTATTTGGCTTATTTTTAAGATTTATTTTAGCTTCAGGGATACATGTGCAAGTTTGTTATATAGGTAAATTATGTGGCATGGGAGTTTGATGTACAGATTATTTTAGTACCTGGGTAATAAGCATAGTACCCAATAGGTAGTTTTTTGATCCATCAATTTTCCAGCAAGCCCTGGTGTCTGTTGTTCCCTTTTTGTATCCATGTGTACTCAATGAAAAAATGGTATTTTTTAAATTTAATTTACATCTGCCAGTTGGTATTCAGCAGGTTAATTTTTAAAAGATAATCATTTTAGTGTACTCCTACATTTCAACAAGTGTAAATATTTTTATTGAAGGCAACATATCTGACATAATGTCTTTCATATATATCTCTTATAATTCAGATTAAGTTTTGATTACCTGATTATATGTATAGTTTGCTTGGCTTTTCTAAGTTACTTTTCCTTGAAAATGAATAGTCAAATGTATTATCTGCCAATTCAGAAAGAAGTATAAATGTAAATGAATCTCTTTATTTGATAACTTAATGTGAATGAGATTACATCACACACACACACACACACACACACACACACACACACACTACTCGAAGGAGATTTAATAGAAAATAACTATTATTCCAGTTTTTGCCCATTCAGTATGATATTAGCTGTGGGTTTGTCATAAATAGCTCTTATTATTTTGAGGTACGTTCCATCAATACCGAATTTATTGAGCGTTTTTAGCATGAAGGGCTGTTGAATTTTGTCAAAAGCCTTTTCTGCATCTATTGAGATAATCATGTGGTTCTTGTCTTTGGTTCTGTTCATATGCTGGATTACGTTTATTGATTTGCAAATGTTGAACCAGCCTTGCATCCCAGGGATGAAGCCCACTTGATCATGGTGGATAATCTTTTTGATGCGCTGCTGAATCCGGTTTGCCAGTATTTTATTGAGGATTTTTGTATTGATGTTCATCAGGGATATTGGTCTAAAATTCTCTTTTTTTGTTGTGTCTCTGCCAGGCTTTGGTATCAGGATGATGTTGGACTCATAAAATGAGTTAGGGAGGATTCCTTTACATCAGTAACAGACAAACAGAGAGCCAAATCATGAATGAACTTCCATTCACAATTGCTTCAAAGAGAATAAAATACCTAGGAATCCAACTTACAAGGGATGTAAAGGACCTCTTCAAGGAGAACTACAAACCACTGCTCAGTGAAATAAAAGAGGACACAAACAAATGGAAGAACATACCATGCTCATGGATAGGAAGAATCAATATCGTGAAAATGGCCATACTACCCAAGGTTATTTACAGATTCAATGCCATCTCCATCAAGCTACCAATGAGTTTCTTCACAGAATTGGAAACAACTGCTTAAAAGTTCATATGGAACCAAAAAAGAGCCCGCATTGCCAAGACAATCCTAAGTCAAAAGGACACAGCTGGAGGCGTCATGCTACCTGACTTCAAACTATACTACAAGGCTACAGTAACCAAAACAACATGGTACTGGTACCAAAACAGAGATATAGACCAATGGAACAGAACAGAGTCCTCAGAAATAATACCACACATCTACAGCCATCTGATCTTTGACAAACCTGAGAGAAACAACAAATGGGGAAAGGATTCCCTATTTAATAAATGGTGCTGGGAAAATTGGCTAGCCATAAGTAGAAAGCTGAAACTGGATCCTTTCCTTACTCCTTATGTGAAGATTAATTCAAGATGGATTAGAGACTTAAATGTTAGACCTAATACCATAAAAACCCTAGAAGAAAACCTAGGTAGTACTATTCAGGACATAGGCATGGGCAAGGACTTCATGTCTAAAACACCAAAAGCAACGGCAGCAAAAGCCAAAATCAACAAATGAGATCTAATTAAACTAAAGAGCTTCTGCACAGCAAAAGAAACTACCATCAGAGTGAACAGGCAACCTACAGAATGGGAGAAAATTTTTGCAATCTACTCATCTGACAAAGGGCTCATTTCCAGAATCTACAAAGAACTCAAACAAATATACAAGAGAAAAACAAATAACCCCATCAAAAAGTGGGCAAAGGATATGAACAGACATTTCTCAAAATAAGACATTCATACAGCCAACAGACACATGAAAAAATGCTCATCATCACTGGCCATCAGAGAAATGCAAATCAAAACCACAATGAAATACCATCTCACACCAATTAGAATGGCAATCATTAAAACGTCAGGAAACAACAGGTGCTGGAGAGGATATGGAGAAATAGAAACACTTTTACACTGTTGGTGGGATTGTAAACTAGTTCAACCATTATGGAAAACAGTATGGCAATTCCTCAAGGATCTAGAACTAGATGTACCATATGACCCAGCCATCCCACTACTGGGTATATACCCAAAGGATTATAAATCATGATGCTATGAAGACACATGCACATGTATGTTTATTGTGGCACTATTCCAAATAGCAAAGACTTGGAATCAACCCATATGTCCATCTCTGACAGACTGGATTAAGAAAATGTGGCACATATACACCATGGAATACTATGCAGCCATAAAAAAGGATGAGTTTGCATCCTTTGTAGGGACATGGATGCAGCTGGAAACCATCATTCTTAGCAAACTATCACAAGAACAGAAAACCAAACACCGCATGTTCTCACTCATAGGTGGGAACTGAACAATGAGATCACTTGGAGTCGGGAAGGGGAACATCACACACCGGGGCCTATCATGGGGAGGGGAGAGGGGGGAGGGATTGCATTGGGAGTTATACCTGATATAAATGATGAATTGATGGGTGCTGACGAGTTGATGGGTGCAGCACACCAACATGGCACAGGTATACATATGTAACAAACCTGCACGTTATGCACATGTACCCTAGAACTTAAAGTATAATAAAATAAAATAAAATAAAATAAAAAATAAAGAAAGTAACTATTAAATAGGACATCTTATTTTTTAATTAAAAGTATTGCATCATCATTTGAACAAAGTTCTTATGCCTTTATAAACTTTATATTTATTCTATGTCTTATGCAGACCCCAAAAATAATTTTCTAGGTGAGCAATGAAAACCTATGCAATGTTATGTTGGTTTCAAAATATAGCCATACAACACATGTATACATATGTAAAAACTTACACATTGTGCACATGTACCTTAGAACTTACAGTACAATAAAACATAAAATAAAACTTTAAAAAAAGAGAAAAATATATAGCCATATAATAGGTCAGAGATAATTGGATCAAAATCCATTTTTAAAACAACATTTATTAACTTTTTAAGGTTGAACATTATGCCCTAAATAGTAAGATAGTTGCTATTAATTTTTTAAGTTATCTTGCTATGTTTTCAGTGACATGATTTATTCTCAAATGATGAAATTAAGGTGATAATATGTAACTATTTTCTTGTGAAATTCCTCTGTATGTTTCCTTTAAAAAAATCAAACAATAAATGAAATGTGCAGCCATATTTAAGATTGGACGCACTTGCTCTCAAGCACACTCTATTCCTTCCTTCCATCATGCTGAAATCCATTTTAATGTCTCTTTTCTTGTTAGATTGTTTCAGCAAAATCATTTGTACTATTTTCTTCAATTATATGCAAACCACTCTCAGCCTAAAGTCTTACTTTGACTTCAACACCTACATATTCACCTACCTCACAAACATCTTAAACTCAGCATATCTAAGACTGTAATGACCTGAAAGTGTATATTCCCCCAAAATTCATATGTTGAAACTTTAACCCCCATGCAGATAATATTAGAAGCTGTAACCTTTTTGAGGTGATTAAGTCACTGGGACAAGGCTGACATGAATGAGATCAGTGCCCTTACAAAAGAGATCTGAGAGAGAGTTCAAGCCCCTTCTGCCATGTGAAGTTACAGTGAGAAGACTGCTGTCTATGAGAAAATGGGCCCTCAGCAGACACCAGACATGCTGATGCCTTGATTTTGGAATTCCCAGTTTCCACCACTGTAAGAATTACATTTCTGTTTCTTTCACCTAGACTTGCAAAATAATAAATTTCCTCCTCCTATTCACTGAATTTCCTCTAATTCTTTCTCCACACTGCTTTTGGAGACGTCTTCCAAAATCAAACCTGGTCATGTCACATCATGGTTCAAATTCTTCAGCAGTTTTCCACGGCTAATACAATCATGACTAAAATTAATATGACCCATAAGTCCTTTCACAATGTGATCTTTGCCTACTGCAACATCTTTGTCAATCTCTGTTCCTTCCCTATCTGCACACTGACCTTTTAGTACTTCTTCCTTGCCATGCACATTTTAATCTTTACACACATCCTCTCTCTGCTTGGCATAGTCTTTTGTTTCCAGCCAACCACTAGATATGATATTCAGTGTAATTATTGAACAGAAACCTTTCTTGATCCATATACCCAAATCTAGTCCTACATTATTGAATCTCATAGCACCATATATCTAGAACTTAATAGCATTTGTTATAATTCATTTTTTATATTTTTTGAATATTTAATTAATCTTTTTCTCCATCGTGTTAAAAATACTGTGAGGATTGGACAATTTTTATTTTTATTTTTCCTCAACAGTACGTCCCCATTTAAGGGGGTAGCTTAAGGCTACCAAAAGTAGAAGAGACTGATAGACTTTACCTAGGACTCAGAATCATTGGAATGGCTGGGGAACTAGTACCTGGAAAAGCAAAGAGATTGGGCAACAGAATTCATGCCCAAAGCCATTGCACAGGAGTAGTCAGGTTAGGATTACGTTGCTGGCTTATCCTGGACAGTCCTGATCACACTCCAGTGTTAAGACATTTGATTACCATGTGGTGCAGGACTTGCAGTCGATGTCACTATTGGACTCTAGATATAAAGTCTCATATGTACTTCCAACTTTTCCTCAAGATTCGGAATCCCAGGCTGGAATATCTGATTGACTCATTGACCATATTCTTGTTAACAAGAGACATCAAATGGAAAAATATGTCAACTTGGCTTTCCTTGTTTAAAGCAGAGCCTTGTCCTCTAACAAACAGATATCCTCAAGTAGGAAAATTATTCAAATGCTTAGTAGCTAATAAATGCCAAACAGCCATAAGACCACCATCACTGAGACTTGTGTTTGATTCTGTGGTCTTATAGAAGCCTTAGGGCAGGTTGTGTTGGATAACATGGTAAATAAACTTGAAGGAGAGGAGTCTCTGGACTTTCCCGTTTTATGTTTGCCACTGAAATATATGCAGTCAAGCTCATACTTTGCAGTTAAAAACATTTACTCTACTTCCAAGTAAGACTCCAAAATAAGGTCCCTCATGTCAGTTCTTCTCCATGGAGAAATACACTTTCCAAGTATTGGCTAGGGACAACATATAGATTTTCCCTACTTTTGAAAAATTTGTAATGCTTTGTGAATCAAGTATCAGAAATTCCAATCGTCTTCCCTCATGTTGGACTACCTCTGCATCCACCAATCTTTCAAACCTTTACCTTCTTCTTCATTTTAGAAGGAGACTCTATCTTCTAAAATCTCCTGAGTGCCAGTCTTCATGAAGTCCTTTAAGGAAATACTAAAATGTGAATACTATTAGCCGAGGTTTTCCAAGGTTTCCCAGAGGAACGGAACCAGTAGGATATATAGGAAAACATATTTAAGAAGATATTTCTTATAGGAACTGGCTGATACAGTTATGAAGGCCAACTTTATGATCTGCTTTCTGCAAGTTGAAGAACCAGGAAATCTAGTGGTGTAATTCAGTCTGAATGTGAAGGCCTGAGGACAGGGAGTGCTGACGTCTGAGGGAAGAAGATAGATGTCTCCGCTTAAGAAGAGTTGATTCACTCTTCCTCCTCTTTTTTGTTCTATTACATTCCTCAGTCGATTGGATAATAACCACCAGTGTTGATGTGGGAAATCCTTACTCAATCTACTCATTTAAATGTGAATTTCTTCCATAGACAACCTTATATATACACCCAGAAATATTGTTTTACAAGCTATCAGGGCAGCCCTTAAACCAGTTAAGTTGACATATAAAATTAACCATAACATTGATATTTTGTTGCTCAGATTTTTAGCAAAGAAGGACCCATGACTCAGAGTCGAGGTGTATTTGGATTAGGAAAGGAAAGCTATTAGCTTTCATTCTTGGTGAAAACAGGATGCAAATTAATCTATCAATAGGTGATATCACCCTCTTTTACTCCCTTGTTATTATTATTATTATTTTCAATTCTACAAACTGCAGAGCCCCTTTCTGTTCCCTGGTTAGGCAGCAGCATTGCAAGTGGCTAATGCATGATTTGGGCCCACTCTCTTCCCTGATTCTGGCCCTACCCTCTGTAGTTTAATACCCCCTTCTTATACCACACAACCTAAGTTCTAGCTATAAGGAGTAAAAGATAAAATATTTGAAAGCTGAAACTCATCTTTATAGTTTCATTTTAGCTTTTCATCTTTCCATGCATTGTACTCTTCATGTAGTTGCATTCTAGGATAGAATTAATTTTCCTATGGCACTCTGAAGATATCACTCTGGTGTCTTCTCTTCTGAAGTTGATGATAGTCTTGTAATTGCTTCTCTGAAAGTAATGTCTCTTTTCTCCAGCTGTGTTAAAGTTTAACATTTGTTTTCAGCAGTGAGGTTGTTCTACAGGTAGATTTCTTCAGAATTATCATTTTGGGGACTTTTTGAGTTCCTTCAATCTTTCTAACCAGAATATGGCATATTTACCAAGCACTTTCTTTATAATTGCCCTAAAGCCTATATCTTTCCACCCCCAGTCTAATTAATTTATTGAAAGATCTTGCCCATCAGTTTATTAGTATAATTATTGGAGGAGCTGTCCTGCATCTTGTCCCTAAAATGCTGCTTTGGTATCAGTATTAAGATGCTATCCCAATTATTCAATTGATTATAGGTAGTGGCTCAATCCACAGCTTCCTACTGTTTCATTTCTGAAACTACATATCCCTTATCATGTAGTTAAGGTATAATTGAGAGTATTTATATAACTTGGATGTGATAGTTCAGTGATAAAGTCACAAAATGTATATTAGTTTTTTATATTTTTTTTTTCAGAAGCAACTAAGTGAATAGAGGTATTATTTTATTGATGTGATGAGGACCAGGAAGGAGGACATGCATGGGAGAGGAATGTTGTGGAACGTTGCACAAGCCATATACTGCAGTGGCCTTCTAAGTGGTGCCAACCGCATGGATTATAATATGACCAGTATCATCATCCCACAATATCCATGAGGTACATAATGTAGATGTCTACAGTCCAGCCTCAGACATGTTAGATTTATACATTTGTAGATATGCTCAATTATGTTTTCATGTCAATACTTCAGACCGAATATAAAGGCAGGTCATATAAATTAAAGTCAAAGGACTATAATTAGTTTTTTTTTTAAATCTCCGAAAATCGACTGGGCATGGTAGCTCACGCCTGTAATCCCAGCACTTTTGGAGGCTGAAGTGAACAGATCATGAGGTCAGGAGATCAAGACCACCCTGGCTAACACGGGGAAACCCTGTCTCTACTAAAAATACAAAAAAGTAGCTGGCATAGTGGCATGCACCTGTAATCCCAGCTACTCAGGAGGCTGACGAAGGAAAATCACTTGAACCCAGGAGGCAGAGGTTGCAGTGAACCGAGATCACGCCACTGCACTCCAGCCTGAGTGACAGAGGGAGACTCTGTCTCAAAAAAAAAAAAAAAAAAAAAAAAAAAAAAGCCAACTCTGAAAATCAATATGATCAACTAGGATTAGAAGATAGAGAGCATATTGAGCACATATTCTTATCCCGGAAGTTATCCCAGATGCAAAGGGTAATAAAGCCAATACTCACAGAATTGACTAAAGTTCTATAACATTCAGAATAATAAAACCTTATTTACATGTATGTTCTATTTATTTCTCAGAATTTCATCTTTTTTGGTGGCTATTTCAAATGATTTTTATTTTGCTCATGCATCTCTGTGTTTACTATGCATCCATGTATATGTGCATATAAATATCTATTTACATATGTATCTCTCTGGATGTAAGCTAAAAATATTCTAAGGCCCTTCAACCATCTGAATGGACTTCCTCTTCTAGGCCAGGGCCCTCTAAAATTAACCTGAAAGACTGGTTCAGGCCACGATTGGAAGAGGGGTTTGGACATGCCTCACTATGCCCTTCTCCCTTTTGGAATTCAGGAAAAGCTGACCAACATTTAACATCAGCACAGATCTTAAGTCTGATAAGCAACATATAGGATCGCTCTGAAATCTGCTACCTGGAGGCTCCATCTGCATGATAAAACTTTGGTCTCGACAACTTCCTGTCATAACCCAAACATTTCTTTCTATTGATGATAAATCTTTCAATTAAATGCCAATCAGAAAATGTTAAATCTGCCTATAACCTAGAAGTCACCCCTGTCACTCCCCCAAACCCCCTCCACCCTTGAGTTTTCCAGCCTTTCTAGACCCAACCAATGTATATCTTAAGTGTATTTGATTGATGTTTCATGTCTGCCTAAGTTGTATAAAACCAACGTGCTCTGGACCACTTTGGGCACTTGTTCTCAGGATCTCCTGGGCTGTGCCACAGGCCTTGGTCACTCATATTTGGCTCAGAAAAAAAATCTTGAAATGGTTTACAGAGTTTTACTCTTTTCATAAACATGTAGTATATTATATATGTCTCAACTCCATATTGTTGCATAAAAATGCAATTATTAAATCTCAATCCCATATTGCTATATTCTTAATGTCATAGTCTCATGGTTTGTCAGGAAATTATTTTGGATTTCATTAATAAGTACCATATCATCAATGACCAAGGGTATTTTTTCTGTAATTCTACATATTTGTTAAAACCATTATTATTTTTTCCTGTAGTTTCTAGATCTGCCAATAAATGTTAAAACGAAATAGTAAAACCAGGAATTCCTATTATCCTCTTTCATACATTTTTTTTATTTTATATATTTTTCATAATATGTTGCATTATGGATTTTTAAGGAATATCATTCAACTGATAAATATCATTACCTACTTCTTGCAGTCAGTAAACTTTTAATTCTAATAATTTTATTTCTTTCTTTTTTTTTTTTTTTTTAGACAGGGTCTCACTCTGGCTGCCCAGACTGAAGTACAGTGGTGTGATTTGGGGTCACTGCAACCTCGCCCTTTTGGGCTTAGGTAATTCTCCCACCACAGCCTCTAGAGTAGCTGGGATAACAGGCGTGTGTCACCATAACCAGCTAATTTTTTTGTGTTTTTATTTTGTTTAGGCTGGTCCAAACTCCTGGGCTCAAGCCATCCTGCCTTGGCCTCCCAGAGTGCCCAGCCTAATTATTTTATACTATATGTTTAAAAATTCTACTTAATTCTAGTTTATATGTTTCTAACTGATTTGGATAAGTTCTTGCTCCTTTTTTATGTTTGCAACACTCTCTTTTTTTAATCCTTGTGTATTTGAAATATTATTTTATATGAAATGTTTTATAGGATCAATATCTAAGTTCTTGTGGTTATGATGTCTCATTTATGGTGGTTTTCTTAATTTTTCCTTTAAAATTTTTGGATTTTACTGCATGCATATATGTGTTTCTAATCTTTTCTTTAAGAGTTTGTTAATTATTTTTTATGGAAATCAGCTTACATTCTGACTCAGAAAAGTCTTGACTTACACCTCACTAAAAATGTGATTATTTATTTTATTAACTTTGTTTATTCACTGAAAATTTACTGTAGTATTCACATTCTAATCTGCTGAGGATTTAGGTGATGGAATCTAGTTTTCCTTATTTGGGATATATCCTCTTTAAGTGAATCTCGCTTTTCCAAAATTAACACCTGCATACATATGTAAATAGAAACAAACTACCATTACAAGCATTCCTTTAAAAAGCCAAAACAGATTAAAAAATTAGTTATATTCTTTGGCTTATTCAATATAACAGCAATTGTATGTCCCTGCGTGCCTGAGAGAACTAACTGTGATTAGCCAGGGTACAATTTAGCTACCTGAAGAGAGGGCTTCAAATGAAATCAAGCGCACAGGCTAAAAAGGATCCTGGAAAATAACGGAAAATATCTGTTTAAATGGATTTGAAGACAATCAGTGACAAGCAAAGAGGGGAAGGTGACATTCTGTTAAACTCTAAATGATCACCTGAATTGACTATCAAATACATTCCTTTTTTCTAATGAAATCAACCTGGATATGTCTATATATTATTCTTTACCATCTCTGCCTCTGACAATATTTTCATGAAACATTTTTGTGTATGTATTTGCATTTTTCTTAATTAGATATAATCTAAATACATATATGTATATGTGTATATTTATATGTTTATGTTTGTGTTTCTACATACATATCTACACAGACCTTTAGAATATATATACTAACATAATGTATATACATATATCTAATCCTAAACATACACACATACACACACACATATCCATATGCCATCTTATGCCTAAATCATGATTCTGGTCTGCATCAATGTTTCTTCTATGGAAAAGTTATATATCTTTTTTAATTTCAAATCTCACATTTTGCTACCTTAAGATGATAACAGTGATAAATCTACTATGTACGGTTGTTGGTAGATTTAAAGAACACAATAAAATTAATGTGTGTAGAAATACAGCCAACAATAATAACTTACTATATCACTATAAAAATATTATTTTCCATACCAGTAGTGATAGACTGAAATGATACACAACAGGAATGCAATATGCCTAGCTTTTAAGGACTAGTCTGAGGGCATAGAATGAAGTAATGACAACATTGAAAAGTTTTGAGTTTCCAGTCCCCTTTTATATCACTGACCCAGGATGACATTACTCAGACATGTTTCTTGATGATTGCCTTTTAAAAAGATAGGCTGTCCTTACCGGATGAATTATCCCTCTTTGAAGCAATAATATGCACTTGAATGTGCAGTTAGTTAATATCAGTATGTGTTAGATAGCTAAGGTCTAGAAAAACACCCCACTGAAATCGAATAAAATCTACCTGATTTATGTGCCAGACAGTTAAATAAGACTCACAATGATTTTAGCAGCTTTACTCCTGCTCAGATTTACAGACAATTGAATTTCCACAGCCGAATCTCCTGACAATAAAATTTAGTGATAAAGTAGGAAACAATGTTAGCACTAAGGAGGATATTGTTAAGAAGAAAAGAAATAGAAATTTGCTATGGCAGCAACAAAAAGATGTGAAATTCAGTGTCTATAAAGTTAAGTTAGCTCTCTGGGGAGATAGAAATGGAGAGGTAACGTAAATGTTTAGGATGATATTAATCTTGCAGAAACAGAGAGCAGGAAATGACCTGGGGATATCATAGTAATTAATAGTCTGAAATTAAAAGTTCAGGGTCTAGCAGGTATAATGAAGAAAAGTAAAATCCCAGAACATTTATATATTTTTAAAAAGGTAATTAAAAGTCAGGTAGATAATAGACCTTGTTCACATAGCTTGTCAGTACTAATCACTATTTCAATATTAAACTAAATTATTGTTCTTTTTTCCCCTCCTCCATAAAACTGAAACCTTAAAAGACAGTGTTAAATACTCATCAGAAATGTGTAGGATGAAAATGCAACACTCTGTTGATTGGGAGTCATTAAGAGTTATTTCTGGGATATTCTGTCATCATTACAAGCACTGCTTAGCTTTTAAATCCAGAGGTTGTTTTTGTTATTTCTTTTTTTTTTTTTTTCCCATGCATTACAACCCTTAAATAAAATGTGCTAGTATTCTATCAGTTTAGTTACACGATTTGAAAATTCACAAATATTTTTAATAATTTATTCTATTTGAATGCCAAAAGTTGATTGTTTTTGAGCATTTAGTTATGAAATTACCTTTACCAAGTAATATGGTCTTTGCTTTCTGTAGATTTGATTGATATTTTACTGATGAAACCTAAGCATATTCTAATTGCAAGGTGAATCTAAATACTTTCAGAGATCCAAATTACAGGCTCCCTAAAACCATTACATACGTGTGCTATGTGTATTTAACATTTTCCTAAAAACTCACATTCACTTCAAAAGATATTTATTAAATACATATTATATCACAAACACCAGGTAAATTTGTGACAGTGCACAGAAGGAAAAGATGATGGTCTAGCTCTCCAAAGGATTACTTTGCGGGGGGTGACAGAGCCATAAACTTAGCACTTCCATTGGGACTCAAAACTGGTGGTAAAGCAGGGAAGGTACAGGCTATGATACTTAACTGAGCTAATTTTTAAATTCCAGCTGAGCTCTTTATTGCTGGTCAGTGTGGTCAACTGATTGAAAGCTCTGAACTTCAGTTTTCTCTCTTGTAATCTAGTGGTAATACCCATGTTATGATATTAATGTCTATAAAATTGGACATAAAATTGGGAGCCAATTGAGGCTTTTGGTTGTTTTGTTGTTGTTACTGTTCTGATTTTTTTAAACTGACCTGTATAGCTTCCATGCCATTTTTTTTTTTTTTTTTGGTATTTTATCTGAAGCTCTGCATTCTGAAATCAAAGCCACACAATGTATTATTCATTTAATTTTATTCCCATTTATATACTATAAAATGATCTTTTAGCCAACATATCATCTTGTATAAAATAATTGTTGTTAATTTAAAGGATATTTATTAAATGCCAGTTACTTGGCAAAGTCCCCCCAGACTGCCATGCTGCTTACAATCTGTAGAATCAAACAGAATGCATATAAGAATAAAGAAAAGTACATGATTATAATATATATAGTTTCAATATATGTGTTAAGAAGAATACATATTATAAGAAAACAATGGAAAGACATCTGTAACTCCATTTTAGAGGCAAACACTTTAAAGAAGTAAACTACAAAATAAACTGTGAATATTAAACGAGAAATAATTTCAGATAAAGTAATATATATAGAATAATATTATTACAAATTTTTCTGTGTTAAAACATAAAACATATTTATCATCCAGTGGTTCCATGCCCTTTAAAAAAAAAAAAAAAAATTGCTTTGTGGTAGAAGGGTTTATTTCCTGCCATTCTGTATTTGGATGTACATATTAACTGTCACCAGAATGCATCTGAAGACAAAGTAATTTTTTTTTTTTTTTTTTTTTTTTTTGAGACAAGGTGTCACTCTGTTACCCAGGCTAGAGATCAGTGGCACTATCATGACCCACTGCAGCCTGCAGTCTCGACCTTCTGGGCTGAAGCAATCCTCCCACCTCAGCCTCCCAAGTAGCTGGAACTACAGGCTCACACCACCATGCCTGGCTAATTTTTGTATTTTTTGTGGAGACAGGGTTCACTGTATTGCCCAGACTGGTCTCAAATTCCTGGGCTCAAGCAATCTTCCTGCCTCGGCCTCCCAAAATACTGGAATTACAAACGTGAGCCAGTGTGTCCTACTGAGTAATTAATTTTAAAATGACACTGTGATTATGAATTTGAGAGGAATAAGATAAGAGAATTACAATAACATGTCTATTTGTTCAATATTTTTCTGCACAAATATAAGCACTATATGACCTCTGTATTGCATGTTTAAATATACCAGTACATTTTATCAAATACTTGTATATAGTGCATACATTTCCTAATAAACTATTATCTTTGTCTCCTATATCTCTGACTTTCAGTTGTTTCAATATTTAATCATCGTAACTTTCTTTTTTTCTCCTATCCTCACAGTGATGTGTTAAGAGGATGGAAACATTCATAGACATTGTGGTTATCGATAGCCACGTGTTTGAAGCAATTGTGAACTGTTTTAAAAATTCAAACTACAATAGTTGTGATTCTGTACTAAACAGGCAGATTTAGTTGAAGAATGCTAAAATAGCAAATTTTCTGTTAAAAATACATTTTATTTTCAGCCATCCAAAGGGTCAAGATTGTTTAAAAGCAATGGCAAGTGCTGAAAGCATAATAAAATAAAACAGAAATATTTGTAACCCCAGAAAGTCATATAAGCACTCCATCTTTTTTTTTTTTTTTTTTTTTTTTTTAAGACGGAGTCTGGCTCTGTCACCCAGGCTGGAGTGCAGTGGCCGGATCTCAGCTCACTGCAAGCTCCGCCTCCCGAGTTCACGTCATTCTCCTGCCTCAGCCTCCCACGTAGCTGGGACTACAGGCGCCTGCCACCACGCCCGGCTAATTTTTTGTATTTTTAGTAGAGACGGGGTTTCACCTTGTTGGCCAGGATGGTCTTGATCTCCTGACCTCGTGATCCGCCCATCTCGGCCTCCCAAAGTGCTGGGATTACAGGCGTGAGCCACCGCGCCCAGCAGCACTCCATCTTAAGAAAAACAAAGAGTAATTTAGAGTATGTTTACGAAAAAAGATAAATGTTTTATTTGCTTCATTTAGTATTTCATTATTCTCTTTTAGCTGAGTAGTATGTGTAATGTTACATGTTGTATAGTGTTAAACCAAATAACATTTTCATAGTTAGTCAGTTCACATTTAAATTACTGCTTTCTAAAAGAACAATTCCTAAGATCAAGGAGAGAATAAACTCAAACTTAGTTTTAAAAAGCAGAACTTACAGTACAAACTTGAAAAAAACCTAAAAATTATGAAGAATGTGCCTATTGATTTGGAAATATTTTGTCTATATTTTTTACAAATCAGTTTTTAATGTACAAATAGAAACAATAAATCTACTGTCAGACCTCTGAGTCCAAGCTAAGCCATCATATCCCCTGTGACCTGCATGTATACATCCAGATGGCCTGAAGCAAGTGAAGAATCACAAAAGAAGTGAAAATGACTGCTTCCTGCCTTAAGTGATGACATTCCACCATTGTGATTTGTTTCTGCCCCACCTTACCTGAGCGATAAACCTCCTGAAATTCCTTCTCCTGGCTCAGAAACTCCCCAGCTGAGCACCTTGTGAGCCCCACCCCTGTCCGCGAGAGGCAAATCCCCTTGACTGTAATTTTCCACTACCCAGCCAAATCCTGTAAATGCGCCCCACCCCTATCTCCCTTCGCTGATTCTCTTTTCGGACTCAGGCCACGTGCACCCAGGTGATTAAAAAGCTTTGCTGCTCACACAAAGCCTGTTTGGTGGTCTCCTCACACAGATGCACGTGAAATTTGGTGCTGTGACTCGGATAGGGGGACCTTCCTTGGGAGATCAATCCCCTGTCCTCCTGCTGTTTGCTCCGTGAGAAAGATCCACCTATGACCTCAGGTCCTCAGACCAACCAGCCCAAGGAACATCTCACCAATTTCAAATCGGATAAGCGGCCTCTTTTTACTCTCTTCTCCAATCTCTCTCACTATCCCTCAACCTGTTTCTCCTTTCAGTCTTGGCACCATGCTTGAATCTCTCCTTTCTCTTAATTTCAGTTCCTTTCCTTTTCTGGTAGAGACAGAGGAGACACATTTTATCTGTGAAACCAAAACTCCCTTGCCGGTCACAGACTCGGGAAGACAATCGTCCCTTGATGTTTAATCACTGCAGGGATGCCTGCTTGATTATTCACCCACATTTCAGAGGTGTCTGATCACCGCAGGGAGGCCTGCCTTGATCCTTCACTCTTGGTGGCAAGTACCACTTTCCTGGGGGACAAGCAATCCCCACCCCTTCTCTCCATGTCTCTACCTGATCTTTGCTCTGGACTTGCCTCTTTCGCTATAAGCAAACTTCCACTCTCCATTCCTCCTTTTTCTCCCTTAGCCTGTGTTCTCAAGAACTTAAAACCTCTTCAGCTCACAACTGACCTAAAACCTAAATGTCTTATTTTCTTCTGCAATGCTGCTTAACCCCAATACAAACTCAACAATGGTTCCAAATAGCCAGAAAATGGGCACTCTTGGTTGTTCCATCCTACAAGATCTAGATAATTATTGTCATAAAATGGGCAAATGGTCTGAGGTGCCTGATGTACAGGCATTCTTTTACACATCGGTCCATCCCTAATCTCTGTTTCCAATGCAACTCATCTCAAATCTTCCTTCTTTCCCTCCCACCTGTCTCCTCAATCCCAACCCCAAGCATTGCCGAGTCTTTCTAATCTTCCTTTTCTATGGACCCATCTGACCTCTCCCCTCTTCCCCAGGCTGCTGCTCCTTGCCAGGTCCCAATTCTTCCTTAGCCTCCGTTCCTCCACCCTATAATCCTTCTATCACTTCCCTTCCTTACACCCGTTCTGACATACAGTTTCATTCCACAACTAGCCCTCTCCCACCTGCCCAACAATTTCCTCTTAAAGAGGTGACTGGAGCTAAAGGCATAGTCAAGGTTAATGCTCCTTTTTCTTTATCCGATCTCTCCTAAATTAGTTAGCATTTAGGCTCTTTTTCATCAAATATGAAAAGCCCACCCCAGTTCATGGCCCATTTGGCAGCAACCCTGAGATGCTTTACAGCCCTAGACACAGAAGGGCCAGAAGGCCGTCTTATTCTCAATATGCATTTTATCATCCAGTCAACTCTTGACATTAAAAAACAAAACAAAACAGAACTCCAAAAATTAGATTCCAGACCTCAAACCGCACAACAGGACTTAATTAGCCTCACCTTCAAGGTATACAATAATAGAGTAGAGGCAGTCAAGTCGCAATGTATTTCTGAGTTGCAATTCCTTGCCTCCACTGTGAGAGAAACCCCAGCCACATCTCCAGCACACAAGAACTTCAAAATGCCTAAGCCACAGCAGTCAAGGATTCTTACAGGAACTTCTCCATCAGGATCTTGGTTCAAGTGCCAGAAATCTGGCCAATGGGCCAAGGAATGCCCGCAGCCCAGGAGTCCTCCTAAGCAGTGTCCCATCTATGTGGGGCCTCACTGGAAATTGGATTGTCCAACTGGCCCAAGGCTCTGACTCTTTCCCAGATCTTCTCGACTTAGCAGCAGAAGATTGAAGCTGCCCAATCATCTCGGAAGCCTCCTAGACCATCACAGACACTTTGAGTAACTCTTACAGTGGAAGGTAAGTCTGTCTCCTTCTTAATCAATACGGAGGTTACCTACTCCACGTTACCTTCTTTTCAAGGGACTGTTTCCATTGCCTCCATAACTGTTGTGGGTATTGACAACCAGGCTTCTAAACCTCTTAAAACTCCCCAACTTTGGTGCCAAATAGGACAGTATTATTTTATTAACTCCTTTTTAGGTATCCCCACCTGCCCAGTTCCCTTATTAGAATGAGACATTTTAACTAAATTATCTGCTTCCCTGACTATTCCTAGGCTACAGCCACACCTCATTGCCTCCCTTTTCCCCAGTTCAAAGCCTCCTTCACATTCTCCCCTTGTATCTCTCCTCCTTAATCCACAAGTATAGGACACCTCTACTCCCTCCTTGGTGACTGATCATGCACCCCTTACCAGCCCATTAAAACCTAATCACCCTCACCCCAATCAATGCTAACATCCCATCCCACAGAATACTTTAAAAGGATTAAAGCCTGTTATCACTCTCCTGTTACAGCATGGCATTTTAAAGCCTATAAACTCTCTTTACAATTCTCCCATTTTACCTGTCCTAAAACTGGACAAGCCTTACAGGTTAGTTCAGTGTCTGCACCTTATCAACCAAATTGTTTTGCCTCTCTGCCCCATGGTGCCAAAGTCATATACTCTCCTATTCTCAATACTTCCCTCCACAACCCATTATTCTGTTCTAGATACACCTAGCTACCCCATAGATCCTAAATTCTTTCCCCACTCCTCTTTCCATTCATTGAAGACAGCTTTAGAGACTACTCCCACACTAGCTCTCCCTGACTCATCCCAACCCTTTTCATTACACACAGCCAAAGCGTAGGGCTGTGTAGTTGGAATTCTTACACAAGGACCTGGACTGTGCCCTGTAGCCTTTTTGTCCCACAACCCACCCAAATCCTATAAAATGGCCCCACCCCTATCTTACTTCGCTGACTCTCTTTTCAGACTCAGCCCGCCTGCGCCAAGGTGATTAAAAAGCTTTATTGCTCTGGCAAAACCTGTTTGGTGGTCTCTTCACATGGATGCATATGAATCCTACCCTTGGTTCCATTCAACAAATAGAGTTTAGAGGCACATCATATTATTTGGGTGCTTTATGCTAAATGTTAGAAATAAAAAAAATTGATCATTTTTATCTTTAGTTTGTCAACCTAAACAATAAAGTAGGAGACTTTCTAAAATAAAATTATATTTATTTGAAAAAGGGATTGCAATGGGAATATGTATGCCATAGAAAACTATGTGCATGTTTAGGTAGGTAAAGGAAGACACACATTTTTTAAAGGAAAACTGAGGAGGATTATATAGTTATTTTGAGATAATTATTCTTGGTTATAAGGATCAGTCAAAGACTGGACAGACACTTGCTAGGCAGATGTCCTGGCAGAAGAATTTCTTTTGTGTAGAGTAGCAAAATGGCCTTTATGCAAGGTTGTGGTTTCAGCAGAATCTTGTGTGATAGCTCTTGCTATGATGCACTTGTGTCTGAGAGCTCCCTTGTCAACACCTTGCTGGGCTTCGTAAGGGATTTTTTAGCATTAGTGGCCCCATTTTGATTCTAACAACTGTCACAAATTTTCTACCCATAATACATATTTGTATCACTGAAAGGTAGAGCTATAGACAAGGGGGGAAAATGCAAACCACTCTGAATTCAATAATAAAATTGCTTGCATTTCTTGCTATACCTTTTTAAAACAGAATGTTCACATTTAAAACATAACTATCCAGATATTTTACTTTTTCCAATGGTTCATCTTAGTAGTAACAATACCAGCAGTTTACCTGGTGAGATTATTGCTAGATTAAAATTTACCGAGGAGGTATCTGTTTAGTCATATTAAAATGACTCTGCATAGCTATTTGAAAACATATATATCTATTGGAATGCAGACGATTAAACTGGCAGGAAAAATCCCTGCACGATTTTGAGTGTTTGTGTATTTTTCAACTTTGATAAATACTAATACTAACTATTCCCAACTAAATAGTTAAGGAATAGCATCCTTAGAACATAGAAATTGAAACCAATACATTGTTTTTAATTGTCACAGAAATATTAAAAACACTTCCATTTTGTTTAAAAATACAACTCAACATTTATTCAACCAATTTATTTGATAAGATTGATTAAGCATAATATAACATCATTTAGATATAAATGCGTGATACAGATATGTGACTCTGTGTGTGAGGAGCAACAACTAGAAATACAAATGGAGTGCAGTTTTATATTCTGAGTATTTAACAATTTATGAAAGAAAAATTACTTTAAACATACATTAATAAAATTGTGTTTCACTGTAATAAAAGTGTACTAAAAAATGGATGTAGTGCAGTTCAGAAAGTAAGAACCGTAACCCCTTCCTCTTTTCTTTTCAGTTCTGGTACAGTTAGTTTGAGGCTAGTCAGGATCAGCATTTTCAAAGATAATAATATAGCAACAGAGCATGAGATTTGTATCTCCACTTTAGATTTCTCACTCTCAAAACTCTTTTTGCCTTATCAGTGCAGCTACGAAAAGGCTTAGCAAATACAGCTGGAGTGGAATCTTTCACTCATTTCAAACTGAAAATTTAATTGTTTATGTCCATTTTCAGCAGCAAGCCATGTCTGCAGACTTGTGATAAATCCAACCAAACAACAGGAAAGACTTGGGGATGTATGCAAATAAAATATTAACCTACATCTGTAAGCATTAATGTGGCAAATTCTATTATAGATATTATGTATATAACTTAATTTCATTTATGCTTGACATTGAATGGCCTCTTCAAACTGAAAAATATTGAACCTGCATTTCAAGTAATATAGGTTCGTTTAAACATGCCTAATACTATTATGCCATTGGCAAATTTACTTCTGTCATTTAGATCAAAGGCATATATTTTCTGAATTTCTATGCCTCCTTCTCAGAAATAATGCTGTTCTTTCTTCCCACTAATGACTTAATGCCTTGTAATTCTTCAGAATATAGAAAATTGCATAACTAAATTGCATAAGTGATCTTATTTTTCCATAAAACAATCTTTGTCTCCTTGTGCAATTACATTGTTATTTGTTTATCCATGCGGTGCTTTAATTCATTTTAATAATTTATTTTTAAAAAGCAGTGTATTACAGTGTGAAAGAAAAATAACAATAGAGTAAAAGAAAAAAAAACATCCAAGCTTGCCAGATGAAAATATACTTTTTTCTAATATAAACAGAGAATACTGGTATCTGAATAAAGAAACTAAACACTATAATAAAACATGTATTAGAATAAATGTATAGAAAATAAATATGTCATGACTGAGTCTAGCAAATAATTCAATTATGAGCATATGTTAATTTTAAAAAAGGATCAAGACTTGATTCTATTGGACTATATATTGAAAGTCAAATAAAAAAGAAAAAGAATAAAAGGGGAAGAAAGTGGTGAGGCAAATTGAACTCCTTCTAGAAAGTCAGTAGAGTCTAGCATCAAAACAAAATGAAATACAAAGTCCCATTTTAAATATCTTCATATTGAGGAATATCTTCAAGCATAAAAAGTCTGTATTACTTCTTCTACAATAGAAAATATATCGAATATTTTTTCTTGAAAAAGTTAGTATTTCCTTTTTGATAATAAGAGATTAATATAGTAGTTCTCTATTTGTAAAAGATTGATGCTTTATATTTTAGAAAAAAAATGTGTTTGAACTATGAGTAGAATTATTGGTTTAGTTATAACTGTTTATATAGCTGGTAGTTACCAGATATCTTTTCCAGTCATTGTTCTCATCCAGATCAGTTGCGATTTTTTAGTTTACTAAGGCTTTGCTGTGAGTCTATGTTCAATGATGCTATCACCACATATGTTGTATTACAACTATTCTTTGTACATACTGTGAAAAATAAAAAGCGTATACAAGGAAACATTTCCTTTTATTAATCCCGTATAGATATTATTGCTGAAGCTGTCTATTGATGTGGCAGTTTTATTAGTTAGAAAATTGTAAGATTACATCCCTATAAACAGTAGCTCTTTGGAATCATAAATTGGAAATAAAGCAGTCTATCCCTTGCCGCTTTTTCATTTTGATGAATTATATTGATGATAAGGATGATAAAACAAAGTTTTCATAGTGGAAGTTTCTGCTTATATTTTTAAGACACAAATAAATTACCTTGGTTTACTAGTGTGCTCTTGATTTTTGAGAAGTCTAGATTGATTGATCATAGGAGGCAGAATGGTGTAATGGTTTGGAGTTTAAAAGAATTGAATTTGCTCTTTGTCTTCAAAATTTACTCTATGACATTGAGCAAGGTAATCAGCCTTTGTGAGTGTCAATTTTCTGGTTTGTAAGACCAATAGAATGTTTACTGCTTTGAGGATTTTGATAGGTTTTCGAGTGATGTAATGACACATGATCCATTCCAAGTAGCATAACTCAACTAGCATAAAATTCATGTATTAGATTAAATGGCTGGGATGAAACCTACATCACCACACAAAACAAATTTGACTTTTTCTTCATTGAAGTTCACCCAATTCTTTAAGTAACTATATTGTTCCACATTCCCTAAAAGACTACATATTGAAATAAATACTGCCATTGCAGTAGACAGAAAAGTTAGAGATTATGTTACTATATCCAAAGTAGTCCTAATAAGAGTAAGATTAATAATTATTGATTATTTCTGATAATAATTGTTATTAGGCATTTTGGTGTTGGGAACTCTTGAAGTTGCCAAAAAGAAGAAAATAGATAATACCTGAAAATATGTTCCTTAAATTTTCCACATTTTTCGTATTACAGATTCAATTTAGGAGTAGAACATATGATAGGAGTAAATAACCCACATTTTTGGTGTTATATAATTTAGCCCAGACATCCATAGTGAAATCTTGAAGATGAGTGCAAAAACAATCAGGTAAAGATGAAGATATCAATAATCTAAGCTGAAAGAACAGCATCCTTACAGGATTGGAGACCAGAAGAAGAGCAGTATTTTTTTGACATATAAAGTAGGATATTGGAGCCATGGTAAGAGAGAGAGTTATGGAAATGAGTCTATTACATGATTTATATGTCATCCATACAGAGAGTAGTGGCCCATCAAAATTTTAGTTTAGAAACGTCATTGGTGTGGTAGCTTGGAAAACGGAATAAAATCAGAAGTGTGGAGACCACTTAGAGGCAGTTTTAGGAATCCATCTAAGAGATTATGGAAAACCCAAAATATTAGATTAATGGAATAATTGAGGAAGTGAAATTAACTAGAACTTTATGACTGATGAAAGAAGAGGAAAGCCACTGGCCTCTGGATTGCTGTCTTTTTAGTTATGCCAGTCTGAGACTCAGAAGAGACATCTTTGGTTGGGACATCATTTTAGAAATTATTGGTGGTCTTAATGTCAAAATAACTTAATTGTGTTTACTTAGTATAGTTTTGAACACTTTGTAATACATAGAAAAAAGACTACTCTGTTCATCTGCAAAGATTTTTAAGTCTTAACTACATTTTAAAATATTTTGAAATACATCAGTGTAAGATTCTTTCCTTCTATAGTATTTACTTTTATATTGTCACTGTCTCTTTATATTAGTATTGAGTTAACATAGATTTATTTAATCATATTACTCCTGTCTCTTCATCTGCAGCATGTAATCTTTAAAGTTCATATAATCTCATCCAAAAGATAACATATTCTAGGAAGAAGGATAATTACGGTTATTCTGACCATGGAGTACATTAAATGTGTGTACACTTTACATTTTATGGATTAATTTTCCAATATTTTAAATTAATTTTGTAGGCCAAAGAATAGTTATGAAAGTTTCATTTATAGTGTTTTGGATTAGAGGAAGAGGCTGGGAGATTGTGTGTGTAGGGAAAGGTGGGGTTTGTTTTGTTTTTGTTTTAATCAGTGTACAGATTATATAATAACTTATTTGCTTGACCAAATTTTCTGAAAAGGATTATATTATTAACAATTGTGATATCTGACTCTTATCTTTACAACACGGTTGGAAAACGCCTACTTTCTGAACTAAATTCATATGCTTTTAAATTCCATTAAGGAATACGTTTGCAGGTTTAATAACTTTCTCTCCAGGGTATTACTGAATTGTATTTATTATTATGATCAGAATATATAGCAATTAAAAATCTAACCATCTGTGATAAGCCATTTGAGAAATCCGAATCTCTAAAAAAGATAAATACATTTTGACATATTAAACTTTTGACACACGTATAGTAACTACACACTATACAAAAATTTTTTTAAATTGTTCTGTACAGTTTTAGGATAAACAGGATAAATTTACTAAATTAAGATAAGTATAGAACTATTAAACACTGTCCTTAAAAAAAAAGAACACAAGATCTGTGTCCATTTATTTAATTATTCAATATTTTTGTTTAATAATTGTTTAAAAATTAATTTTTGGCTAGGTATGGTGGCACATGACTATAATCCCAACACTTTGTGAGGCTGAGGCTGAGACTGGAGGATCTTTTAATCCCAGGAGTTCCAGACCAGCCTGGGCAACATGGTAAGACCTTACTTCTATAAAAAAATTAAAATATTAGCTCAGCATGGTGATATGCATCTGTACCCCCACCTACTCAGGAGGCTGAGGCAGGAGGATTGCTTGAGCTCAGGAGTTTGAGGCTGCAGTGAGCCATGTTCGCACCACTGCCTACCAGCCTGGGTGACAGAGGTCCCAGCTATCTGCAAGAGGCCTCTGCTTGAGACAGCAAGACCTTGTCTCAAAAAATAATTTTTAATACAGTATATAATTACTAGATCTAGAAGCTCTACCTGTGTCATAATCTATATTTCAAGACTTCTTGAGTTCAGTTGCTTCTGATCCTTAGTGAGTGCAACAGCTGTGAACCGGATAAGTCTTTTTTTTTTTTTTTTTTTTTTTTTTGGAGCCGGAGTCTCGCTCTGCAGCCCAGGCTGGAGTGCAGGGACCGGATCTCAGCTCACTGCAAGCTCCGCCTCCTGGGTTTACGCCATTCTCCTGCCTCAGCCTCCGGAGTAGCTGGGACTACAGGCGCCCGCCACGTCGCCCGGCTAGTTTTTTGTATTTTTTAGTAGAGACGGAGTTTCACCATGTTAGCCAGGATGGTCTTGATCTCCTAAGTCTTCTTAATGATGTCATCTCTGTAGCAAATGACCACACATTTCAAATAATACATAAGCCTAGAGTAAAAGTAATTTATCCTTTCGTCTGGAACAGGTGCTTCCCAAATGACTTTCAACAAGTCACGCTTCAGTTTGATTCCCACAGCTGTGAGAGTCTGTCCCAAGCAGGTGACAGATTGTTTATCCACTGAATTAACATTTGTCACTTTAAATAATGCAAACATGTTTTCAGTACCTCCATATCATTACATTTATGTCATTTTGAATGTTCATTATACAAATATGCCATCCTAGTTTTATCTTGAAAACTACATCAGACAATCTTTGTAACACGGAAGCTACTATAGTAATCCAAGTAACAGTTTGTGTAATTGTAAAAGTCTGTTTACATTCAAGCAATGTACATCAGGTGAGAAGCACATTGTCTGATTTTTGGCTTAGCAGTTTTGTGCACTCATAAGGTCAGAGGTACTTGATCCTGGCTGTTTGTTGGGATCTAGAAACATCAGTAATAATTTTTTTTTGAGCATCACAATCACTCTGTGCCTTACTCCTCAGCAGGTAGTGATGTTCCTTGATTTCCCTAGCATAGAGACAAAGCCACAGTGGTCTAACATTTACATAGGTAGCATTTAAGGAAAGATGTAGGGCACATCAAGCATATAGGATGCAACATTGTATGCATCAAATTAACCTGACCTTTTTGTTTTGAACTACCCCTAAGTGTCTCCATGTGCCATCTTTCTCCTCTGCAGAAGACCCAGGCAGCAGTATTCTTTCATGTACTCAGCCTTCACTTTTCTCATATGGATGGACAGCTTATTACTTCAAGCAATTATAACTCTTCTTGATAAATTCCTATGCTGGCAATAATGTGAGAGGAGGCTAGAAGTGTGGGGAATTAAATACTCATCATCTTCTACCCCGACTCACCTTCCTCAACCACAGTCATCAAAGAGTGATTAACGGGGCTTCGGTAAATAAAGTACTCTATCTGTGAATTGTGTTCTCACAGCATTCTACACATCCCTGAGGGGCTCACCTGCTCACAGCAGTGCCCTCTGCTCTTCAGTCCACCTAGACACACTCTTCTCTTTGCTCTTGAAACCTTCTTATTCTGCCCCATCATTCTTGGAACCATTAACTTATAAAGTAATTGCAAATCAGACTCCTGTTTCAGGGTCTGTTTCTGAGGATCCCCAACTTCAGACACTCTGTAAATTGTTTTCATGGTAATGGTATGGAAAGCACATTGTTTTATCTGAAATACTCATTTTGTAATCTCCTTTTCATTAATCGTCAAATTATTGAACAGAAAAAAATGCTTATTACTTTAAAAAATACACACACATATTAATATCTGTTTAGAATCATAGATTTCTGTCTAATCAGCACATCCATAATGTAAACAGATTTTTCTAATAACAACAACAAAAATACCTTTAGAGTCTCCCTCAGCCTTATTCATCCTTATATTTCATTCATTTTAATAAAACTTTTTTTATTGTTGTTGTTTTCTGGCTTCCAAGCCCACTGCAAATTAGGAGCTTCAAAATCGAATTCAAAAGTGTGCTAGTGCTAAAAAGGCAGAAAAAAATCAAATACAAAAAAAAT
Source organism: Piliocolobus tephrosceles (assembly GCF_002776525.5). NCBI lineage: Eukaryota > Metazoa > Chordata > Mammalia > Primates > Cercopithecidae > Piliocolobus > Piliocolobus tephrosceles. Next base: position 55,923,530 of record NC_045436.1, read on the forward strand.
TTAGGAAACAAATCATTTTGCAACCCCATTATCTAGAACAAAGCTGATACACCTAGTTCAACCTATACATATATAAATAAATATCCATAATTTTGATTCTAGAATATCAATAAAATCTTCAGTGATGTTTAGAATTATTTTTGTAAGAAATTTTGAATGTTTAATATTTTTAATGGCAAATAAAAATGTATTGTTCAAACAACCCATGCTCACCCCTCAAAAATCACATGGTAGAACTCATTTTAAAAATGCACAGTATCTAAGAGAAGCATAATCTAAACTGAAATTTTACAGAATGAGTGTTTTCTTTATTCACATATAAAAATGATGAGTAAAGGAATCCAATAGCAAAGTAATTGGTTATATATCTTTAGGAAATAAGTCATTTCAAATTGTTAAAACACTGAAATGAGAAAATATATTTTGTCTAAAATACTATTTTTTTTCTAATTTACAGAACAAATTGTTGCCTTTACTAAAAGTTCAAAAGATCACAGTAAGGTACGTAGGAATTTTTAAAGTTCTCATTAAAAAATATATCTAAAATATACAAATTAAGAAAGAGTTTATCTAGAAAAAGGTTTATAAACAGAGCAAACAATAAAGAGATAATTTGCAAATTAACCATGTTTTTATTTCTTACATCATATTATATACATGCTAGATCAACCTGTCAGTGTCATTGAAAACAAAATTGTGGAAACATGCTTTAAAACAAGTATTAAGTATACTGAATTCTAATATACAACTATGCCCAGGAACAATAAAATTGGTCTAGTATAGAAAATTAGAAAATTATTCCTTTTTTATGCTCAATATTTGCATGTTTAATAATAAACATGTATTATTTTTCTCATGTTTGATGTCTTTTAATATAATTCAGTAACTAAATTCTCTTTCAAATCCTGTAGGCTTTCACAGATACATCTGGGAAATCATTTACCATAGTTTCTGAATCCTTACAGTGACTTTGGAGTAATACTGTTTTAATTAGCCACAAAATTTTTATTATTTTCCCTAAAATAGAAACACCACAAGAGGATGTGATCCTTTACCTGTTTGTTATGAACATATTTTGTAATAAGAAGAGAATGATCATCTGTTTACACATAATTTCAGGTTTCATTGAAATTAAGTGCATATGTGAACAGATTTTAAATTTGTTTGCACATTTTCTCTTCTGAGATATTCATGTTAAAGTATTATAGCTTTCATTGCCGTGTGTATTTTTAATGTAGTGAAATTTTTCAAACTGTTTAATTATCATTCAATTACCCTTGCAAACCAGAATCTTACTTTGTCTCCAATAAAATAAAGGAATTTGTTTTAGGGCCTCTGTTACTTATTTTAATGCTGTGATTCTGAGTGTCCAGATCCCAGTAAGCTCCTTGAATCTGAGCACCAACTATCTACTGCTGAATCCCTTACCTATCACTTGGACTCTTTTCTTCTTCATTCCTATCCTTTGCAGTTAGTGAACTGTTTCACATATTGAGTCCTTCTTAATACATAACAGAGACACAAAGTTTTTATTTCTTGATTTATATATGTCTTATGTTCTTATCTAAGTATAAACTCCCAGAAGTAGAGACTAATTTAGTATTCTCCATTTTTTGGAGTATTAGTATTCTCTCTTGTTCTTAGCACAATACTTTGCAGAGAGCAGACAATTAGCACATATGATGAATATGTATGTATTAATTGATTTAATTGCTTGGTTGGTAATTATGTGTTGTAGCTAATAAGTTGCTTCCTTTCAAACTCTGTGATAACAATCCAAATATGTGAACTATGCAAATCTGAAATTTATTTGCTTTAAAAGCAATCATTATGGCATAATTTTTATTTCTTTCATTGAATCTTGTTAAAAAATCAACCTAGAATAGTCCCCTCATGTTAACTGTTTCCTCAGATATTTGTTATACAAATTATGTATCGATGCATAGCAATACTACTTGCTTTAAATAACTGAATTTTGTTTTGTTTTTGGGGTTTGTGTTTTTTTACACCTGTGAATATTTTTTAGTCAGTACAAACAAAATAAGATAATTTTTATAATAAGAAATGCTTTGATAAAGTTCTTGGTCCTTCAAATACAGAAAGTGAAGAATAAAATTGTCCCTGTATCCTGCAGGAAAATTATCTCTGTTGGTAGCCTGCAAGTAATTTAGGAAATACATGCTCCACTAGTACCTTGGTAGAGCTGGTTGCCTGGGATAAAGTACAGTATTTAAAATTAGTTTATGCTTCAATCATTTTTTAAAAAACATTCATAATTCAGAGAGCTGACAGCAGAGCAGGTACTGTTTATCTGCAATTATGCAATATTTGAATTAAATGATAAATAACAAGAAAAAGTAAAGACTATTTATTTTTCAGCCCAGTGATTCTCAAATTTCAGTATAGACAACAGCCCCATGGGGTTCATATTACCAATTCCTTGGAACTATTCTAGGCCTACACATTAGAAATCTCTGTGTGTGGATTCCAGGAATATGCATTTTCAAAAGATTTGTGCTCAGTCTAAGCCAGTGAGGATTCAAAACAATTTTGAAACTTACTCTTGAAGTTCCCTAAGGATAAGATGGTCATGGTTCAAGGCATAAAATAGACATGTAATAGACAGTTGAAAGGTTGAAGGCTAAAAGTGATTAACCTGTAAAACATGTTGAAATTCTAAAACTATAACTTTTTCCACATCAGTTAAACAAAGTCTCATTTTTTTAACTACTAAAAAAATTATGACAGTTGTTCTTACATAAATATTGTTTAATGAATTTTAGTTTCACAATATGGATGGTGCATACAGATTTCTACTGAAAATTAACATAATTTTTATGTTATGTTAAAATTATGTTAATTTTCAGTAGAAAAGAATGGCAGTGCTTTTTTCTTAATTTTTTCATTCACCATCAATTATTCCTTGATTAGAGTCATAAATAATTTATTCAAAATTCGATCTCTCCATTCAGTTATCATTATCATTAGCTCTTGAATTAAAACTGCTTCTTCTATATAAAAACATAGTATATAACCCAAGAATTGTGAGTCATAGCAAATTGCTAGCCAAATAATAAATATTTAGACAAAATTTAATGAACTAACTTGTTGCTAATTCATATGTATTTTGAATACTTACTTCCTGTAGGTCCACATTTTCTTGATCAAGGGTAATTACACATAATTATATGTGTATAGAGAAAAAACTTAACCATTATTTTTATGCTTCCTTGAAATGTGTATACAGTCTCAAAATCATCATATTGCTGATTTTTAATTTTCTATTTTCCATTACATAAAATTTGACTAAAATATCCATATGTATATAATTCCTTTCTTTCTCTTCAAATAATTTATGACTTTAGGTACATCTCCTCACTTTTTGGACTGAAACTAGAAGCATAATTGTTTTGAACTAGTTATCTCCAAACCCATCTCCAATACCATTTTGTAAAGTAATGTCAGTCTGCTGCAATTGTGAAACATCTGCCAACTTAGTTATTTGTTCCTTTATTCACTTAGTCAGCAGCTACTAGGTCCCAAGAACTAGATTTAAAAAGTGGATGACACAAGAGCTAAACTAAATAGCAAAGTATATGCAAAGCCATTAATTATTTTACCTGCATACACCAATAATCAAACCAAAAAATAAAAACCATGACTCTGCTCCAAGACTAAATAAGCCAATAAATGAAAAATTTCTTCATAATTTTTTTCTTTAGAAATGCAAAACCCACTCATTTATTCAACATACATATAGAAAGTTTTTATTTTATACCAGGTTCTATGGTAGGCCATCAAGACACACAAATAAGACAGTGACTGTCTATAGGGTGTTCAAACCTAATGATAGGAACACACGTACATGAGAAATTAATGCATATTTTAATGTAAAAAATATATATATCTCTAATATTCTACTAAGGTAATATTACACATATGGTGTTGATTAAACTATTTATGATTTATATGCTATGGATACAAAGTGACTCAAAATCCCATCTAGTCGGGGACACAAACACACACAACACACACACGCTCACTTGTAATACTTAAACATAAATAATAAAGTGAGAGGAGAGGAAACTAAATATTTTGGTTTTGTAATTTGTACAAGGCATGAATTAGGTGGTTTATATCAATCACATTTAATGAAAATCAGTAAATATGAGCAATATTAATAATTATTTTAAGATGAGGAAAGTTAGATTCAGAGAGACCAAGTACCTTGTGCAAAAACTAATATAATCATAGTTCAAACGTAATTCTGACTGGTTGTCACAGATGTGCTTTCGGTAATTTTGCACTATATTAGCAGTGCAAATTAGATTAAAAATAAAAGAAAGAAAGCAGGTGATACAGTAAAACTTTCTACAGGATTTAAATGATGTGTTTTACATGGGATTTAAAGAAGTTGTAGTAGACATGAAAGAGACAGAATGTGAGTGAAATTTGACGGATGAATATGATTTGATATAGTAGCTGCCATTGCATATGTATAATGAGTGCAGTTATGGTATTCTTTGAAGATTGAGCGTAATTGCTAAAACAGCCATTTATCTATAGAAATGACACTTATCAGCTGAGAAAGAATGAATATTTGCAAGGGAATAAACATGTGGAAAATAACGAATAAATCAATTTTTCATAACATTGGATTATAAACATCTCTGTGTGTAAGATACATAGAGCAAGTGTTAAAAATACAAATTACCCAGACTTTCTGGAGTCCAACTCATCAGCATCTCTCAGAGTAAGATCCTGGAATTGTTGTTTTAATAAACACCATAGAGGCTTTTGATACAGGTGGTTTAAAAACTATTCCTTGAGAAGCATTAGCTCGAAAGGGAGTGATAATCATAGTGAAAGACAGTATATGGATGGATGATAGATAGATGAAATCATTGATTTTGGACACTAATTTCAGGGGATAGCCATAAATATTATGTTTTCTTTTTAAATAATGGGATTTTCAAGATAATGTGTTTTAAATGCTAATGGAAGATGACTATACAATCCTCTATATGATGTTAATAAGAACTAACTAAAATAAAATAGAGCTTTCTACTGCTTTCCCAAGACATATGAATTCTGTAATAATAATAGCCACTAATATTTAATTAGCCCAAAATATGTGTTGGATACTATTCAGCATGTTCCATAGGTAAATTACTTAAGATAAGAGCAATCCATTGAGTTATATCTCATAAGTATCTCACTGTTACAGATTAGACAACTGAGAAGAAGTGACTAGGTGATTTGTTCACAAATGATCAGAAAGTGGCATGATTAGAGTCAGCGATCTTAATAGATACAATGTACTAATTTGGTGGTTTCAACTTGTTTTTACTTTGAGTATTCAAGTTAATCTGTAGTGAAAATGTTTCAGTTAATTTATTTTTCATTTAGTAAATACTTTCCAAATATTTACACTATTTCCTCCTAATTCCTAAAAGTTTTAAATGTTATTTATAGTATAAAATGTCACTATAGAGATCATTTCACATCTATTTGACATATATCTTAGCCATTTACTTTACTTCCATCTATCTTTGTCTTAGATGTACAGAAATGTGTCCACAAATAATGGGGAAATAAATGTAAACTCACTTAAATGAGTGGAAAAAACCCATAACCAGTGTCAACTGTCAAGTGAGTTAGAAGAACGGAATGAATAATGACTGAGTATATATAATTCTGCAGATGGTGTGGATTTACTGATACATATGTGACATTTGTCCCACAAATAAAGACAGAGATGAGTGAACTGTTTAAAACACATTAAGTTTATCTTTGGGGAATTTATGACAAACTTTTCTTAAAATAGGTTACTTGGATTGTTCTGTTTACACCCTTACATATCACCCATCCTAGCAGTAGCAGTTTAGCATAGAAATGACAAGACTTGCAGTAAAGCTACCCTTTTGAAAAAAACAAAGGCAAAAGCAAAACACAATGCCTACTGCATTGCCATAAGTACAAATTTAAATAAAACATCAAATTTATTTATTTATTCAGAATAAATAAAAACCTTAACGAAGAAACCACTTAAAGTACGAGTTGAAAACTTTAAAATATATAACAATTGGGATACCCAAGGTTGTTAACCATCAAAAGTTGAAAGTGTGCTGTTTATGTAAATTAATGGAATTTTTAAATATGGTCAGGAATAATTATATGTCTGAGAGATAATAGGTTCAATAAAATGAAGTATGCAGATGAGATTGTGGTGTTTGGAAAGGTCTCAAATGTATAACTTAGTAGATAAGTAACTCTAAGCATAAACTAGCTCTGTTTCAGCTTGTCTTTACATAAAAAGGAATATTACAACATACTTGATATAGTTATTCTTAACCCAAAATGTGCTAAAGAAGATAGGAGAGTTCTGGATCAAGGTAAGCTCCCCATACGTATTTAGCTATTTTCATCATCATTATCTCTGAAAAAATAAATGAAATAATAGAAGCAAACCTTTTTAAAATGATAAGTCTTCATTTTATTATTTATAGAGTAAACTATTTACAGTGTAAACTATTATAAATGTAAAACCTCAGTGTATAAAACTCCTAGAAGAAAATATAAACGAAATCCTCCATGACCTTGGGGTGGACAAAAGCATCTTAAATGGAAAATCTAAGGCATGAAACATAAAAGAAAATTTGGATAAATTGATTTTCATCAAAAGTAAATACTTTTGCTCTTCACGGGTCATCAATAAGAAAATGAATAACAGAAGAATGGGAGAAAATACTCACTTCATGCATAACTGATAAAGAACTTGTATTGAGAACTCTTAGAAGTCAACGTAAAGGCAATCAACAGTATAAAAAACAGTCAAACTCTTTAAGAGACATTCATGAAAGATCATTATGAACAGCCAAATGCACATCAAAAATCTTAACATCATCACTCATCATGGAAATGCAAATTAAAACCATGATACCCTTACATACCCGTTAAATTGGCTAAAGTTAAAAAGACTGATTATCTCAATTGTTATACTACTGATGGGAATGTAAAATGATACTACTACTTTGAAAAATTGTTTGACAGCTTTCTTTAAAAAGTGAAAGTTATACCTATCATACAATCTAACCAGGAACAGCTACATTATTGGTAGGACCCATTGCACAATGAATGTATAAACTATAAAAAATTAAATATAATATACACATATGATAAATTTATTTTTAAGTCTCTCAAATAATACCATATATTGTCTCTTATACTCTCAGTTTTGTTCTAAGAACATAACATTTTGTTTCAATTGAAGAAAGAGTTGTTTTTTGTTAAGAATCTAGAAATTAAATAATGTCTGTAATTGTATTACAAATTCTCATACTTTGTTTAAGGTGTGATTTTTCAGGTCCATGGCACAGGAAAACGGAAATCCTTATTGTATTTGTCATAAGTTACTTCTATCTTTATAGCAATACCTAAAGGAGCTCCTTAGCCAAGGGTTGAATAATTAAGAATTACTAAATCTGAAACTTGGAATAGGATGAATGACATGACACTTAACTTCATGGATATTTGACATGCATATTTAATTTATAAATAAAAAAGAATATGTAAATTCCCTTAACAAGTGAATTTATCTCTGGAGGGATCATACTATCTGTTTTATTCATCATTTTGTTTCTTTATTATCCCGTGATTATTTTCTGTGCTCACTGCCACATGCATTATGGGAAAAACAAAACGAACACACAAAAAAATTCACCAAATAAAAATGCACATCCACCATCTCTTCACTGGATTAAGCTTGAGTTTCAGTTACTAACTGTCACTGACTATATTTCTAGAGGTTGAATTCCTGTCCCTACTTGATGTTGCATAAGTTATCAACATTTCTAAACAAGAAATGATCTCTACTTTTATGATGGTTCTGAAAAATATCAACTATCGCTCTCCCTACCTCTGTGTTTTTCCTTGCTTGGAGATTCTTAGCTTTTCTGAGACCTAGGATGTGCTGCTGCCTAGATTTATGATGGCTCAACCTATCTGTCGTCCAAAAAAAAAAACAAAACAAAAACAAAAACAACAACAAAAAAACAATCAATTCCAATTGAACATTATGTTAGCAAAATCCATTCTGCTGAGCAGTTTTCCAATTCTAGATACTGCAAACTATATAGCAGTTAGAAAATAAAAACATAAAATAATAAATAATTGAAGGAAACTGACAGCTTTTAATGACTTCAGTTGTATTTAGTATGTGCTATATTTTAAATTTTAAAATAACTATGAAACAAGAAAGTGAAGATGTCAAGAAGATAGTCAAACATATGTAATATGAGGTCAGTGGAGAGCTCAGGTCTAGGATAAGAACCAGTCATTTCAAAAATCACAAATAAATTACAGAAATAATCATACACTTATGAAGAGAAAATAAGGAGATATTCCATTAAAAAAACTAATGTTTACAAGAGTAATTAATGAGAAGTGGATGCTTCTAAAGAACAGCCAAATCTTTTTTTTTTTTTTAATTTGTCATTTTTTAATATTGGGATTATGCTACCTTCATAAACTGTTTGGAAATGTTTCCCACTTTCCTGTTTTATGAGAGCGTGTGTAAGATTATTGTTGTTACTTTTTAAAATATTTGCGAAAATTCTTTAGTAAAGCTATCTTGACATAGACACGTGGAAAAATTTTTAAACTCTGAATTCAATTTCTTGATAGACATAAAAATAGATTTTCTGCTTCATCTTTTGTCATTGTTAGTAAGTTGTATTTTTTCTTTTTTATTTTTATTATATTTTAAGTTCTAGGGTACATGTGCATAAAGTGCAGGTTTGTTACATATGTATACTTGTGCCATGTTGGTGTGCTGCACCCATCAGCTCATCATTTACATCAGGTATAACTCCCAATGCAATCCCTCCCCCCCCTTCCCCACCCCATGATAGGCCCCGGTGTGTGATGTTTCCGTTCCTGAGTCCAGGTGATCTCATTGTTCAGTTCCCACCTATGAGTGAGAACATGCGGTGTTTGGTTTTCTGTTCTTGTGATAGTTTTCTGAGAATGATGGTTTCTAGCTGCATCCATGTCCCTACAAAGGACAGGAACTCATCATTTTTTATGGCTGCATAGTATTCCATGGTGTATATGTGCCACATTTTCTTAATCCAGTCTGTCACTGATGGACTTTTGGGTTGATTCCAAGTCTTTGCTATTGTGAATAGGGCCACAATAAATTTACATGTGCATGTGTCTTTATAGCAGCATGATTTATAATCCTTTGGGTATATACCCAGTAATGGGATAGCTGGGTCATATGGTACTTCTAGCTCTAGATCCTTGAGGAATCGCCATACTGTTTTCCATAATGGTTGATCTAGTTTACAATCCCACCAACAGTGTAAAAGTGTTCCTATTTCTCCACGTCCTCTCTAGCACCTGTTGTTTCCTGACTTTTGAATGATTGCCATTCTAACTGGTGTGAGATGGTATCTCATTGTGGTTTTGATTTGCATTTCTCTGATGGCCAGTGATGATGAGCATTTTTTCATGTGTCTGTTGGCTGTATGAATGTCTTCTTTTGAGAAATGTCTGTTCATATCTTTTGCCCACTTTTTGATGGGGTTGTTTGTTTTTTTCTTGTAAATTTGTTTGAGTTCTTTGTAGGTTCTGGATATTAACCCTGTGTTAGATGAGTAGATTGCAAAAATTTTCTCCCATTCTGTAGGTTGCCTGTTCACTCTGATGGTAGTTTCTTTTGCTGTGCAGAAGTTCTTTAGTTTAATTAGATCCCATTTGTCAATTTTGGCTTTTGTTGCCATTGCTTTTGGTGTTTTAGACATGAAGTCCTTGCCCATGCCTATGTCCTGAATGGTATTACCTAGGTTTTCTTCTGGGGTTTTTATGGTTTTAGGTCTAACATTTAAGTGTCTAATCCATCTTGAATTAATTTCCATATAAGGAGTAAGGAAAGGATCCAGTTTCAGCTTTCTACTTATGGCTAGCCAATTTTCCCAGCACCATTTATTAAATAGGGAATCCTTCCCCCATTTCTTGTTTTTCTCAGGTTTGTCAAAGATCAGATGGCTGTAGATGTGTGGTATTATTTCTGAGGACTCCGTTCTGTTCCATTGGTCTATTTCTCTTTTTTGGTACTAGTGCCATGCTGTTTTGGTTACTGTAGCCTTGTAGTATAGTTTGAAGTCAGGTAGCGTGATGCCTTCAGCTGTGTTCTTTTGACTTAGGATTGTTTTGGCAATGCAGGCTCTTTTTTGGTTCCATATGAACTTTAAAGCAGTTTTTTTCCAATTCTGTGAAGAAACTCATTGGTAGCTTGATGGGGATGGCATTGAATCTATAAATTACCTTGGGCAGTATGGCCATTTTCAAGATATTGATTCTTCCTATCCATGAGCATGGTATGTTCTTCCATTTGTTTGTGTCCTCTTTTGTTTCACTAAGCAGTGGTTTGTAGTTCTCCTTGAAGAGGTCCTTTACATCCCTTGTAAGTTGGATTCCTAGGTATTTTATTCTCTTTGAAGCAATTGTGAATGGAAGTTCATTCATGATTTGGCTCTCTGTTTGTCTGCTACTGGTGTATAAGAATGCTTGTGATTTTTGCACATTGATTTTGTATCCTGAGACTTTGCTGAAGTTTCATATCAGCTTAAGGAGATTTTGGGCTGAGACGATGGGGTTTTCTAAATATACAGTCATGTCATCTGCAAACAGGGACAATTTGACTTCTTCTTTTCCTAACTGAATACCCTTGATTTCTTTCTCTTGCCTGATTGCCCTAGCCAGAACTTCCAACACTATGTTGAATAGGAGTGGTGAGAGAGGGCATCCCTGTCTTGTGCCAGTTTTCAAAGGGAATTTTTCCAGTTTTTGCCCATTCAGTATGATATTGGCTGTGGATTTGTCATGAATAGCTCTTATTATTTTGAGATACGTTCCATCAATTCCAAATTTATTGAGCGTTTTTAGCATGAAGGGCTAAGAACAGCCAAATCTTAAGAGGAAAACTAGAAATGTGTGGAGTACATGAACCAAGGGAGGAAGTATTTCTAAAGGAGGATATTGTTTATTTAGTATGCTGCTGACTGGGCTAATAAAAGAATATCAGCAAAAGGATGATAGTGTTGTAAAACATGGATATAATTAGAATTAGTGCCCTTTCAGACAAGGAGAGTGTTGGAGAAGAAGACAGCCTGGACTGGACTGAAGAATGAGGAAATAGAACAAACAACGTAAAAAATAAACAGCGTAAAATCCTAAATAAATTCTGTCATTAAAAGAACAGAGAAACAAGAAAAAAATAAGAGTAGATAAAATTTATGATGGTTTTGGTTTTGTTTTCCTTTCTGTTTTATCATAGGAAATACTAGAGCATGGTAGATTTGATACATAGACAGAAAGACATTTTTTGTTTTTGTTTTTTATTTTTTTGAGATGGAGTTTCTCTCTTGTTGCCCAGGCTGGAGTGCAACGGCATGATCTCGGCTCACTGCTACCTCCGCCTCCCGGGTTCAAGCTCTTCTCCTGTCTCAGCCTCCTGAGTAGCTAGGATTTCAGGTGCCTGACACCACACACAGCTAATTTTTTATTTTTAGTAGAGACGGGGTTTCACCAGGTTGGTCAGGCTGGTCTCAAACTCCTGACCTTAGGTGATCCACCCACCTCAACCTTCCAAACTGCTGGGATTACAGTCATGAGTCCCTGCACCCGAACTGTTTTTCGTTTTTGAGAAGGGTCTTGCTCTGTTGCTCACACTGGTGGGCAGTGGCATGATCTTGGGTAGCTGCATCCTTGACCTCCCAGGCTTGTGTGATTCTCCCACCTCAGCCTCCCAAGGAGCTGGGACTACAGCTGCACACCACCACGCCAGGCTAGAAAGACATATTTGTTGCAGGAGAGAGGGCAGACTAAAGAAAGATGCTCTAAAATTGCTAAAGGGATTCACAACATCTCAAATGGTGTATCTTTGATTCAGAGACCCACTGTCAAAGGAAAGATTCTGAAGAAGATAGGAACAAACAAATACTATATTGCATTGTTTTTATGTTTTTTTTGGAGATGGGAAAGTTTCCTCTGATTGTTTCTCCTCTTCCATTCCTCATCCCCATGAGAATATGATGAATTCTTCTTTAAGAGCATTATGAATGTGGGGTATATTTGTGGATGTTATTAATCTGAAAGCTATTGTTGTAAGTAACATATGCCCAACTAAAGTAATTTTAAACAATTTGTACTCTTACATTAGAAGTCTGAAGGTGAATGATTCCAGAATTGGTGAATGCAGTGGTATTCTGGGGGCCTCAAAGATCACCTAATCTTGATCTCTTTTGGTTGCCATTGCCAGAAAATGATTTCTACATACATGGTCACAAAATGCACACAGTTATTGCAGGCGTAACGTTCTCAAATTCCTTCTGCTTGATGAGCAGTTTCTCCTTACCAAGTGTCTTATTTAATAGAAGTAAAATATTTCCCTTAATTTTTTTCATTAGATATTGCTGTACCTTTTGTCTATGATAATTTAACATTCCTTGCTTAAACCAATTATGAACAAAGGGGAATAGAATTACTGTACTTGAATTAGAACAGTTATTATTTATTCTGAGAACTTGGGGATGGTTTCCACTTCCCAGAGCACTGTGAGATCCCATTCTCAAACTGAAGATACTGTGAGTAACTAGAAGACAAGAATGGCTCTTAACTAGACAGCTAGTAAATAGTTCTACAAAAAGCAAAACGAAGACAAAATTAAAAGTGTAAACGCACATTTTATTAAGAATGTTTAGTTTTATTTCCAAGCAATTTTGTGTACATATTGGAGCTGCTATAAAAGCAAATTTAAAGGCAAACTAGGTCAGATTTACATGTTGGTTTTTTTTTTATTTTAATTTTTAAAAATTTTAGTGTCACAAGTGCAATTTTGTTATATGGATGTGTTGCATAGTGGTAACGTCTGGGCTACCATCAGACCAATCAACCAAATAGGGTACTTTGTATTCATTATGTAATTTTTCTTCCCTCACACCCTTCCCACCCTCTTACCTTTTGGAGTCTCCAGTGACTTATTTCCATCATTATGTTCATTTGTACATACTGTTTGGCTCATATTTGTAATTGAAAACATACGGTATTTGGTTTTCTGTTTCCGAGTTATTTCACTAAACATAACGTCTTCAAGTTCTATCCATGTTGCTGCAAAAGACAGAATTTCATTTCGTATGATTGCATAGTATTTCGTGGTATATATATATATATATATATATATATAAAATTTTCTTTATCCAATCATCCATTAATGGACATTAGGTTGATTTCATGACTTTCCTGTTGTGAATAGTGCTGCCATAAACATACCAGTGCAGGTGTCTTTTTTAAAGGTAATTATTACTTCTCCCTTGGGTAGATAACCAATAACGGGATCATTGGATAGTATGGTAATACGATTTTTGGATTTTTGAGAAATCTTCATACTGTTTTTCATAGACTTTGTAATAATTTACATTCCCACCAACAATGTATGTGTGTTCCTATTTATCCACATCATTGCCAAAATCTGTTGGTCCTTAACTTTTTAGTAATTGCTATTCTGTTTGGTGTAAGATGGTATCTCATTGCAGTTTTAATTTCTCTGAAGATTAGTGATGTTGAGCATTTTTTCATATGTTTGCTAGCTGCTTGTATATCTTCTTAGAAACATATCTGTCTATGTCTTCTGGTTTCTTTTTGTTGGGGTTGTTTTAGAAATCTCTTGCTAAGATTTCTGAAACTATGTTGAATAGGAGTAGTGAAAGTGGACATTTTTGTCTGTTTCCAGGTCTTAGAGAATATTCTTTCAACTTTTTTCACTCTGTATGATATTGGCTTATATTTACTTTTCAAATTAGTCAAACTTGTAATCACAAGAGCTTCACTAAGTATTTGTGCTTATAAGCCTATGTGTTGGAGTGCATTTTTCTGTTGAAGAGTTGTCTAATATTGCAACAATCTATTTAGCTACAGAATTCACAAAGTATAATGCTCCTCAGCCAATTGACATTGATGTAGTTTACATGGTCAATCTGATCCACCCTAAAAACCCTACATATTATCTAAATATTGATTTTTCTTTGTTGTGTTGATCAACAAAAGGTGAAAATGACAATGGAAATTTTTATCCTAGTGTCAGTACAACAAATTACTAATATGTAACAAATTGCAAAAAGTAAGAATGAAAAATGTGCATCTTATCCATATCTCTTTTATAATAGTATTTGCATATTAGGTACACATTTTATCTATTCTGAATATTAATTCCCCAATAAACATAAAACATTGAACTCTTTGTTTATCAAGATTTTTGGTTACTTTTGAAAAATGGATGGATTACTTTTAAAAGATTTTATAAGGAAAGTTAAATATGATCCTGTAATTCATACAGTTATAAATGATAACATGATTTTCAATTGAACTCATTTTTATGTGTTAAAAATAAATAAATATGCAAAGTCAAAAGGAAGTGATATAAGCATTCTTTGTTTTCGTTTTTTATTATTTTACTTTAAGTTCCAGGACACATGTGCAGAAGGTGCAGGTTTGTTCCATAGGTGTACGTGTGCCATGGTGGTTTGCTACACCTATTGACCCATCCTCTAAGTTCCCTCCCCTCACCCCACACCCTCCAACAGGCCCTGGTGTGTGTTGCTCTCCTCTCTGTGTCCATGTGTTCTCATTGTTCAACTCCCAATTATGAGTGAGAACATGTGGTGTTTGGTTTTCTGTTCCTGTATTACTTTGCTGAGGATGATGGGGTCCAGCTTCATCCATGTCCCTGCAAAGGGTATGATCTCATTCAATTTTATGGCTGCATAGTATTTTGTGGTGTACATGTGCCACATTTTCTTTTTGCAGTCTATCTTTGATGAGCATTTGGGTTGGTTCCATGACTTTGCTATCGTAAGTAGTGCTGCAGTAAACATATGTGTGCATGTGTCTTCATAGTAGAATGATTTATATTCCTTTGGGCATATATACAGTACTGAGATGCTAGGTCAAATGGTATTTCTAGTTCTAGATCCTTGAGGAATCTCCATACAGTCTTCCATAGTGGTTGAACTAATTTTCATTCCCAAAAATAGTTTAAAAGTGTGAAAGGCTATTTCTCTCTAGGCTCTCCAGCCTCTATTGTTTCTTGACTTTTTAATAGTTGTCATTCTGACTGGCATGAGATGTTATCATCTTGGTTTCAATTTGCATTTCTCTGATGATCAGTGATGTTTCTGGGCCATGTAAATTTCTTCTTTTGTGAAGTGTCTGTTCATATCCTTTGCCCACTTTTTGATTTTTTTTTTCTTGTAAATTTGTTTAAGTTCCTTGTAAAGTCTGGATATTAGACCTTTGTTAGATGGGCAGATTGAAAAATTTTTCTCCCATTCTGTACGTTGCCTGTTCACCCTTATGCTAGTTTCTTTGGCTCTGCAAAGCTCTTTAGCTTAATTAGATCTCATTAGCCAATTTTGGCTTTTGCTGAAATTACTTTTGGCATTTTCATCATGAAGTCTTTGCCCATGCCTATGTCCTGAATGACAATACCATTGTGGTTTGGGTTTTACATTTAAGTCTTTAATCCATCTTGGGTTAATTTTTGTATAAGGTGGAAGGAAGGGGTCCAGTTTCAGTTTTCTGCATAATGGCTAGCCAATTTTCCCAGCACCATTTACTGAACAGGAGATCCATTCCCCATTTCTTGTTTTTGTCAGGTTCATCGAAGATCAGATGGTTGTAGATGTGTGATGCTATTTCTGAGGTCTCTGTTCTGTTCCATTGGTTTATATATCTGTTTTGGTACCATTACCATGCTGTTTTGGGTACTGTAGCCTTGTAGTATAGTTTGAAGCCAGGTAACGTGATGCTTCCAGCTTTGTTCTTTTTGCTTAGGATTGTCTTGTCTATTTGGGGTTTTCTTTGATTCCATAAGAAATTTATAGCAGTCTTCTCTAATTCTGTAAGAATGTCAATGATAGTTTGATGGAAATATACTTGAATCTATAAATTACTTTGGGCCATTTTCACGATATTGATTCTTGCTATCCATGAGGATGGGATGTTTTCCATTTGTTTCTGTCCTCTCTTATTTTCTTGAGCAGTGGTTTGTAGTTCTCCTTGAAGAGGTCTTTCACATCTCTTGTTAGCTGTGTTCCTAGGTATTTTACTCTTTTTCTAGAAATTGTGAATGGGAGTTCATTCATGATTTGGCTCTCTGCTTGTCTATTGTTGGTATAAAGGAATAATTTTGATTTTTGCACACTAGTTTTGTATCCTGAGACTTTGCTGAAGTTGTTTTTCAGTTAAAGTCATTTTGGGGCTAAGTTGACATGGTTTCTAAACATAAAATCCTCTCATCTGCAAACAGAGACAATTTGACTTCCTCTCTTCCTATTTGAATATCCTTTATTTCTTTCTTTTGCCTGATTGTTTTGGCCAGAACTTCCAATAGTATGTTGAATAGGAGTGGTGAGAGAGGTCATCCTTGTCTTGTTCTGGTTTTCAAAGGGAAAGCTTCTAGCTTTTGACCATTCAATATGATATTGGCTGTGGGTTTGTCATAAATAGCTCTTCTTATTTTGAGATATGTTCCATCAATACCTAGTTTAATGAGAGGTTTTAACATCAAGGGATGTTAAATTTTATGCAAGTCCTCTTTTGCATCTATTGAGATAGTCATGTGGTTTTTGTCATCAGTTCTGTTTATGTGATGGATTATGTTTATTGATTTGTATATGTTAAACCAGCCTTACATCCCAGGGATGAAGCTGACTTGATTATGGTGGACAAGTCTTTTGATACGCTGCTGGATTTGGTTTGCCAGTATTTTATTTAGGATTCTCACATGAATGTTCATCAGGGATATTGGTCTGAAGTTTTCTTTTTTTGTTGTGTCTCTGCCCAGTTTTGGTATCAGGATGATACTGGCTTCATAAAACAAGTTAAGGAGGAGTCCCTCTTTTTCAATTATTTGGGATAGTTTTAGAAGAAATGGTACCCACTCCTTTTTGTATCTGGTAGAATTTGGCTGTGAATCTGTCTGGTCCTGGGCTTTTTTTGGTTGGTAGGCTTTTAATTATTGACTCAATTTCAGAACTTGTTATTTGTCTATTCACAGATTTGGCTTCTTCCTGCTTTAGTCTTGGGAGGGCATATGTGTCCTGGAATTTATATATTTCTTCTAGATTTTCTAGTTTATTTGTGTAGATATGTTTAGCATATTCTCTGACGGCAGTTTGTATTTCTGTGGGGTCAGTGTTATTATATTTTTTACTATGTCTGTGTGATCCTTCTCTCTTTTACTCTTTATTAGTCTAGCTAGTGGACTATCTATTTTGTTATTATTATTATTTTTTTTTTCAAAAAAGACAGCTACTGGATTCACTGATTTTTTTGGAGGGTTTTTTGTGTGCCTATCTCCTTCAATTTTGATTTGATTTTAGTTACTTCTTATCTTCTGCTAGCTTCTGTATTAGTTTGCTCTTGCCTTCCTAGCTCTTTTAATTGTAATGTTAGGGTATTGATTTGAGATCTTTCTAGCTTTCTGATGTGGGGATTTAGTGCTATAAATTTCCCTCTTAATACTGCTTTAGCTGTGTCCCAGATATTCTGGTATGTTGTCTCTTTGTTCTCATTAGTTTCAAAGAACTTGATTTCAAACTTAATTTCATCATTTACCCAGGAGTTATTCAGGAGCAGATTGTTCAATTTCCATGTAATTGTGTAGTTTTGAGTAAGTTTCTTAATCCTGAGTTCTAATTTGATTGCACCATGGTCTGAGAGACTGTTTGTTATAATTTCACTTCTTTTGCATTCGCTGAGGAATGTTTTACTTCCAATGTTGTGGTTGATTTTAGAATAAGTGCCATGTGGCACTGAAAAGAATGTGTACTTTTTTTTTTTTTTTTAATTTGGGGTAGAGGGTTCTGTAGATGTCCACTTGATCCAGGACTGAGTTCAAGTCCTGAATATCCTTGTTAATTTTCTGTCTCATTGATGTGTCTAATATTGAGAGTGGGTGTTAAAGTCTCCCACTATTATTTTGGGGGAGTTTAAGTCTCTTTGTAGATCTCTAAGAACTTGTTTCATGAATTTGGAAGTATCTATATTGGATGCAAATATGTTTAGAATAGTTAGCTCTTCTTGTTGAATTGCTCACTTTATGATTATGTAAGGCCCCCCCTTTTTTTTTTTTTTAATCTTTGTTGGTTTAAAGTCTGTTTTGTCAGAGACTAGGATTGCAACCCCTACTTTTTTTTTTTTTTTTTTTTTTTTCTTTCCATTTGCTTGGTAAATGTTCCTCTATCCATTTATTTTCAGCCTATGTGTGTCTTTGCATGTGAGATGGATCTCCTGAATATAGCACACTGATGGATCTTGACCCTTTATCCAGTTTGCCAGTCTATGTCTTTTAATTGAGGCATTTAGCCCATTTACATTTAAGGTTAGTATTGTTATTTGTGAATTTGATTCTGTCCTCATGATGTTATCTGGTTATTTTGCACACTAGTTAATGGAGGTTCTTCATAGTGCCATTGGTCTTTATATTTTGGTGTGTTTTTGCAGTGGCTGGTACCAATTTTTCCTTTCCATATGTAGTGCTTTTTTTGGGAGCTCTTGCAAGGAAGGACTGGTGGTAACAAAATCCCTCAGCTTCTGCTTGTCTGTAAAGGATTTTATTTATCTTTTGTTTATGAAGCTTAGTTGGATTGGATATGAAACTCCAGGTTGAAAATTATTGTCTTTAAGAATGTTGATTATCAGTCTCCAATCTCTTCTGTCTTGTAGAGTTTCTGCTGAGAGGTCTGATGTTAGTCTGATGGTCCTCCCTTTGTAGGTGACCTGACCTTTCTTGCTGGCCACCCTTACCATTTTTTTCTTCAATTTGACTTTGGAGAATCTGAGATTATGTGTCTTGTGGTTGATTTTCTCATTGAGTATGTTAGTGGTATTCTCTGCATTTCCTGAATTTACATGTTGGTCTGTCTTCTTCAGTTGGGGAAGTTCTCCTGAATAATATCCTGAAGTGCGTTTTCTAGGTTGTTTCCTTTCTCCCCGTCTCCTGCAGGTACTTCAGTCAATCATAGCTTTGATCTTTTTACAAAGTCCCATAGTTCTTGAAGGCTTTGTTCCTTTTCATTCTTTTTTCTCTAATGTTGCCTGCATACCTTATTTCAGCAAGATGGTCTTCAAATTTTGATATCCTTTCTTCTGCTTGGTCTATTCAGCTATTGATACTTGTGTGTGCTTCACAAAGTTCTTATACTGTGTTTTTCAGCTCCATCAGGTCATCTATTTTCCTCTCTAAACTGGTTATTCTAGTTCGCAGCACCTCTAAACCTTTATCAAGTTTCTTAGCTTCTTTGCATTGGGTTAGAATATACTCTTTTAGCTCAGTGGAATTTTTTATTACCCATCTTCTGAAGCCTACTTCGTCAATTAATCCATCTAATTCTCCAGCCCATTCTGCGCCCTTGCTGGAGACATGTTGTGATAATCAGAGGAGAAGAGGTACTCTGGCCTTTTGGGTTTTCAGCATTTTTTCGTTGATTCTTTCTCATCTTCATGAGTTTGTGTAGTTTCGCTCTTTGAGGCTGCTGACCCTTGGATGGGGTTTTTGTGGGCAGTTTTTGTTGTTGTTGTTGATGCTGTTGTTCTGTTTGTTTTTCTTTCAATGGTCAGGGCCTTTTTCTATGGGGCTGCTGCAGGTTGCTGGGGGTTCACTTCAGTCCCTATTCATCTGGTTCACTCCTGCACCTGGAGATGTCACTCAAGGAGGTTGGAGAACAGAAAAAATGGGTGATTTCTCCTTCTTCTGGGATCTCTGACATCGGGGGCACCAACCTTACGCCAGTAGGATCGCTCCTGTGTGGGGTGTCTAATAACCCCTGTTGGAGGGTTGGGTGGCACAGGGAAAAGGACCTGTTTAATGAAATGCTTTGACTGTCCCTTGGTGGAGGGAGTGTGCTTTGATGGGGGAAACCCTCTTATCTGGGCTGCTCAGATTCCTGAGAACTTCCAGGAGCAAATGCTAAGTGTGCTGGTCTGCAGAGACTGCGGCCACCCCTCCCCCTAGAGGCTTAACCCCAGAGAGCTCTGGTTTCTGTCCCTGAGCCTCTGACTGGAGTTGTTGGAATTCCGTCCGGGAAACCCTGTCCTGTGAAGAAGGATGTATCAGAGTCAGGCCTGAAGAGGTGCTCTGGCTGCAGTCTGCCACGAATGGCATATTGGGTTGTGAGCAGCACCTCTTGGGACCAAGTCATCCAGCCTACCTGGCTCCAGCAGGGGAAAAGCATGGCCTGAAACTATAGAGATGGATGCTCCCCTTCCCTGCTCAGGCAGCTTATCATGCTATGAGTTCCTGTGCTGGCTGCTGATTTTCCCCTAGGGAGCTTAAATAGCTTAGATAGCAGGCAGCGGCAGCTGTGGTGCTCGTTGCTTCTTCCCCCAGGAGCTTGGCAGGCTTAGCCAGACTCCAGTTAAGAGACTGTTGAGAATCTGTTAGGCTCCCTTGTGGGAACCATAGGCCCCAGTGGTTTGGGTTCGCAAGTGGGATCTTCCAATCTGTGTTTTGCACAGTTCCGTGGAAAAAGCACAGTTTCCCCAGCTGCATAGCATGCTTACTCACCAGCTCCCTAGGGTGACAGATTGGGGCTTCCCTGCCCTGTATGCCTTTCAGGTGGGCCACTGCACTACACTGCTCTTCCTTCCTCTCCATGGATTGTGTCAGCTGCCTAGTCAGTTCAGATGAGAGAACCTGGATACCTTGGTTAGTGGTGGAGAATTCACACTCTAATTATGGTTCTTTTCAATGGCAGCCTCCATCTCTGTTGTTTCTAGCTGGCCATATTGGCCTCACGCCTAAGCATGATTATTTACTGCAAATTTGGGCAAAGATTTGCTAATATAAAAATCAATGAAAACTCTTTTTTCCATAATGTTCTACTCACTGTTAATCTGTAATTTGTTATCTTATTGTCTTGGTAACATCAAATTTTTTTGACTTTTAAATATCTCAGCAGCCTGGGATTCCGCTTGCCACCCCACTCCCAAATCAGGCAGGCAAAATGTTGCTTGCCAGCGAAGCAATAGCAGGCATTATCTCCTGGAAATTACTGTTCTCTATGCCTCCCCTTTCACATTCAACATCATCTGTTATGACATGGAAATACATTTATTCCTTTATTATTGAAAATTTTAAAAGCTCTCATAGATTAAAAAATGCAGAAATTCTGATGATATATCATGATAAAAAAATTAAAGTAGTATTATAAGCTTCCTATACTTCATTTTCTTCCCATATACAGACAGGTCTCTCACTTACAATGGTATAACTTCAGAGTTTTTTTGACTTTTGATGGGTTAATTTGGGTAATAAATGCACTTTTGACTAATAATATTTTATGTTTTTGACTTCTGATAATTTTTTTGGGTTGTAACCCCACAGTACATCAAGAAAATTCTGTACTTATAATGTAAAAAAATTCAGTTTTATATGAATGATATAGTCTTCCCTTTGTTATTTTGCACTTTCCTAGTAACAGTTTATAAAGTTTATTTTGTTCATACAAAACAATTATTATTACATGGGGAACAGTTAACAAACTGTTAACTATTTAGTTAACAAACTACCTTTGCAAAAATTTTAAGAGTGAGAAAATTATGACAGTGAAAGGGATCTGATCTAACCAACTCCATCTTTCCTTTAACCTCCAAACTGTCGTTGGTCATTTCTGGGAATAGGCCAAGCTTACTTCTGGAGAAATTTAGTTTATAGCTTAAATGTAAAAAAAAGTAAATCCAAAAAAGTAAATCACCATTGTGAAACTAATGAAAGGTCACCAGATTAGAAATGAGAAGGATGAGAGGGGCCTGAACTTTGCTAAGATGTAGACTTCAATGATTATAAGCCATCATTCTGGAGGTCACAAGATTTGCAACTTCTCCAAATACTTCTGTAAATAAAATCACTATTATAGAACCTAAAACTGGCTGTTTGAGATGTCTTGTCAGGCTTTTGCATTTCTGAGGATGAGCTGTCCCAACCTGCACCCATGACTTTTGACTCACTGGTCTTTTGGCCCCCACCCAGCAGCATACTCAGCCTATGAGATCTGTTTTCTACACCCCTAGGATTGCATCACCAGCCAGTCAGCAGCACCCATTCCCTAGCTCCCTGCTCACCAAACTGCCTTTGAAAATTCCTAGCCTCCACATTTTCAGGGAGGCTGATTTGAGAAATAATAAAACTCTGGTCTCTCATTTAGCTTCTCTAAGTGCATTAAACTCTCTCTCTATTGCAATTCTCTAGTCTTGAAAAATTGGTTCTATCTGAGGATTGGTCAAGAAGAACCCATTGAGTGGTTACACTATTTTGGCATGCCAGAGCAGGAATGTTAAGGATCACCTGCCATCATTAGTAAAGACTTTTAAAGAAAAATTATGAGAAAAAAAAAACAAATTTATTTTTGTGATGTTAATATTTTATGAAGCCACAATTTCATGGTAACCAAAATCATAATAAATGTATACGTTTTGAAATAGTGATATAAAAACATTCTTACTTTAAAGATATAATATTTTAGAATTCTGATATTCGTGTTTCTTTATGATAACATTAACCAAGCAGTGAGATTCCCTGTCTGACTAAAAACTAGAAGCACTGAGAGGAAACTCAGTGGAAACTAAATTTAGATTCTGAGAAAGTTTACAATCTTGCTTATCTTGAGGAGCAAGGGACATAAATTTAAGGACAGGCAACATAAGGTGGTCACAGTGACCACTTTTATAATGGAGATCACTGAATATTTCCTGGCACTCTAAGAGACAATGTACTTTAATGTAGATTATATTGATTTACCCTAAGATAACTGTTTCCTCTTACCTTGCAATAACTTGAAGCAAATCAATGCAATCTGCATTTCAATATGTTGTTTTACTGACTTCTTAATAAAGATGGCCTGAAAAATTTGATTAGAGGACAATATGTCCACACATACTAATAACTGAGGTACACACAGGTAGGAAATTGGAGAGCAAAATAAATCACTTTATTTTTAAATCCACTGAAGCAATTAACGCTTCTGTATTCTAGAAATTTTACTGATGATGACGTGACCTTGCTAACTTTGTCATAATGTCTGAGAGGCCCATCTTAAAAGCATTCATATTATGCTATGAAGGCTATATATTACATGATTACATTAAAATACAAGCAATAAAAGTGCTACCAATAAATGTAAAGCAAATTCACAATGTCGCTCTCCATCATTTTTTCTCTTTTTTTTTCAGTAATCACACATTTCCATAACCACAGAATAGCATTACTTAAATTTAATGGTAAAAGTATTTCTTAATCTGAATTTCTTGAAAGTTTGGATCACCCATTTCCCATAATTGTCTTAGATTCTTATCAGTACACATACATATTTTGAAGGCAATGGTCAGGCATGTTGATGTTTCTGTTCCCATTGTTGTCATATTGGCCAAGACTTAAGCATTATAAATCTGAAAAATATAAAAAAGAAGGCCATGAAAGCAATACAAGTTCACCAGAATATAAAATCATTATAACAGGTTTATATTACTCTAGGTCAATGCAAGGGGAATTGTTAATAGCATTATTTTTATATTCCTATTACACTGAGTATTAAAAAATAACATGAAGAAGACTGTGAAACCAATAATTCATTAAATATTTGATGCAATCAATTTAGAAATAATAAAAATGTATGCTTTTATGTGCATTTGTGCATATGGTATAGACAGAAATAAAAACAGAGTTTATCTCTGTCCTCCAATATCAGTAACTATCAAAAACATTGTTACTACAATAATAATAATTAAAGATACATAAGTATCTTTTAAGGATATTATTGTATTAATACAGTATGAAGCCATAAAAAATATGTACATTTACTCCAAACACTCATTTACTTTGCTAATTTTTTACATTCTTGAATATTCAGTTAAACCCCTACATCTTTTTCTCAAACTCATACACATATTTCTCTTCTTCAGAGTCATCTTACATTTATTGTACATTATTATATCATCTTGAATTTTATTTATTATGCAATCATTTTTTCTTCCCGGGAGGTTCTAAATACTCTACACACAAATATGTAAATTCTTTATATCATAAATTACTGGGCTTGTTTCACAACAGGACTTATGACTACTTAAGATTTGGTAAAACCTAATGAAGTGCAATTCAAACATTTCCATTCTCCTGATCACTAAGTTCCAGTCATAGTGATATTTGCAAGAACATTTCAAAATTTATTTTTATGAACCTTAGAAATTGACATTTACAAGAACATTTGCAGTTGACATTCATAAAAAGGCTAGTTAGGCCATTTAAAAGTACATTTATAGGAGCATTTACAGTTAAAAATAAATGTTAAAATCTAAGACATGTTCTTTATCAAGTAATTTTATTAAATGTTTATATATGTATCTAGTCATGGATATGTGAATAATCACAAAGGGTGACAAATGATCAAAAAGTAGCTTTAATGCACATTCATATTTGCTTTTAATTTTATCTAAAGAATATAATTTTATCTTTACTTTTAGATTAATTTTTTATGGTTTCAGCCAAAATGAAAAGTGCAACTATATATTCTGAGGCACTTTGGATTTACCTGTTGTAGGTGGGGAGATTAAAAATGCATCTGCTGATTTTTATATCGAACTTTGTCTCTTAGTTTGATTATGATGATTAAAAATATTGTTAAACTTCGATATTTTAGAAACTTGATTTATGGGTGATTGAACTTTAGGGATATGATGCCAAGAACGTGTCTCATAAGAGAGGAATTTATGGTCAAAATGTTAAGGTATTAATTTTCAGAGGAATTTCATAACATTCAACATCATCTGCTGGAAAGAAAAAACTTAGAAAATTTGGAAGACAAAGGAATATTCTTAGTTTAAGAATGGCTACATGCCAAAAACATTCAGCAAGCATCGTATTAAAAGGAACAAAAATTAGATATATTCACCTTGAGGTCAGAAAAATACAGAGATGTTTGATCTCATTGCTGCTTTTAAAAATAATACTTGTTAGTGCTATAAGTTAATAGAAAATAAAATATGGAAGCGATATATTAAACTTCCATTAGTTGAAGATAATATGATCTTCATTGTGAAAAATCTAACAAAATTAACAAGCCACTCAAGTTTTTGGGAGAATACAATAATACTCAGCCAAATGCAAGATGAACCTATCTGTATCAGCAAAATGCAATTAGAAAATATAGGAAGGCCTGTCATAGTAAGGTAAATAGTGTAAACAATTAAATCATATATAATTCAATATCACAATATAATTAGCTAATAAAATGACCCAATAAAATTGAGCAGACAGGCTACCAGGTGCTCATAATTCTGCTGCTGGGTTTAAATGGCTTGACCCCACCAGTGGGCAATTGTCTGCTCTGGCTTCAACTTTGATATGGATGATTTTTTGAGCTGTGGCATGCAGAGCCTTCCAAAAAGAACAACAGAAGTAACTTGAGAAATTCACCTGTATATCACCTATAGCTTTCTCCAAATCCAAGAAAATTGTGCAGGGATAATAGTAATGATTCAAGGACAGACTGTCTCCCTCTCTGGAGCTGCCTAACATTTATCCAGGGACATTCCCATCTTTTTCATGTTCCCTTTCACCCTGTGAAAAATAAAAACTATGATTATTTTTATAGCACCACTGTTTGTGAATGGGAATTTACGGGAATATCAAAAAAACCCAATCACCTCATGTCTTAAACCTGTATTTGGTGCATTGCCATATGGTTTTACTGTACTATAGAATATGATGTTAATGCACAACTCTAAATAGTATTGAAAGTTCTAAGACCTTAGGAAATAATTGATATCATCAGGAAAATTTTATAACTCTTAACTCTATAAACAAATATCATAATACCCAATTAAAATTATATGAATAAATAAAAGATTTTACATATTCATGATTTACATGGCTGATATTTGCTTGTTGAGTTAAACTAGCAACTAAATGCAACTTCAGTCATATTTGTATTTAAAAATAAAAATAAAATATATCTTAAATAGATTTTTTTTTTTTTTTTTTTTTTTTTTTTTTTT
>NC_045436.1:55950041-55956285 GCF_002776525.5 Piliocolobus tephrosceles
GTGGCCGGATCTCAGCTCACTGCAAGCTCCGCCTCCCAGGTTCACGCTTTTCTCCTGCCTCAGCCTCCGGAGTAGCTGGGACTACAGACTCCCGCCATCTCGCCCGGCTTGTTTTTTTTTTGTTTTTTTTTTTTTTTTTTTTTTTTTTTTTTGTATTTTTAGTAGAGACGGGGTTTCACCGTGTTAGCCAGGATGGTCTCGATCTCCTGACCTTGTGATCCGCCCGTCTTGGCCTCCCAAAGTGCTGGGATTACAGGCTTGAGCCACCGCGCCCTGCAAATAGATTATTAATATTTGAAAAAAGCATGGTGGCTACCACTAAATATTACTACACAGTAACAAACCACAGAATACAAAACGATGGTGTAGAATAGGAAAAACAATACAAAACAATGGTGTAGAATAGGAAAAAAAGAAAAGACGTGTCTCATGCTTACATGGTAACTTGATACATGATAAAGAGATTATTAAAATCAA
Organism: Piliocolobus tephrosceles; assembly: GCF_002776525.5. NCBI lineage: Eukaryota > Metazoa > Chordata > Mammalia > Primates > Cercopithecidae > Piliocolobus > Piliocolobus tephrosceles. Next base: position 55,950,519 of record NC_045436.1, read on the forward strand.
TATAGAGAGAGGATATACATTTCCTATTTAATTCTGGAAAAACTGTATCACCTTTGGAGACTGAATGAACCTAGATCCTTACCTTATACTAAATAAAAATATGAACTCCAGATGGAGGTCAAAATGCTAGGAAGATTTTAGTTAAGACAGCATGAGAAACTACACTTTAAATGGGATCCATTTAGCTTCAATGGTAAGAAAAATATGAATTTGTTTACATTAAAATTAAGAAGGCCTTTGCCTGGGAGAAGATACATGGATATACCAAATTAGAATATAATATTTAACATATGCAGATCAATCCTGCAAATGAAAAAGCAATAATAGAAAAATAGAAATAGACAAAAAGGATATGAATAGCCTGAACCTGTCTTAGATATATATCCCCAAGTCGTATTAATTAGGGTCATGAAAGGAAATGTACAAATATTTATCCTGACACCTTTTGTAGTGGTAGAAAATTGGTGGCAATTGGTATCCTCCAACAGGGATACAGATAAGTAAAATGTGTTGCATTTTACCACACACTACAAAATACTATGCATCAGTCAGAAGTAAAAACCTCAATGTTAAAACACCAGTGTGTATGCTTGTATCATTACATAATTTTTTTAAGTAGAAAAAGAAAAAAACAAAAAGGTGTGTTTTTACCAACTATAGTAAATAAGATGGTTCCTCACCCAACATCTGGTTGCCCTGTCAAGACTGATAATGTCACACTAATAAAGCATCCTGAGGAGGGGAGGGTGACTCAGAAGCTGGTCAAAAAATGGCTAAGAGACCTAAGGAAGGAGATTAACTTGTAGTTTTTGTGGCAGTTAGGGAATGGAGCAAGAGTGGGTGCTGCCATGCATGGAAAGTAGCTTAAATGATTTGAACCTCCCATCAACACTGGAGGAGAGAGCGCTCCTGCTTTCCATTGAAAGCTTAAAAGCTGTCAACAAATATCAAAAAATGGAGTCAATTTCTTTATTTTAACATCTTCAGCAGAATATCATTTATATACCTCTCATCAAACACACACACACACACACACACACACACACACACACACACACACACAGGAAAAGGCATTTCCTAGGAATAAGCTCACATTTAAGACATTGAAGTGTACTACAGTTGAAGCCAATGCCAGTAGAGATACCCAGGAAGAGAAAGTGAGAGTTAAGAGTTTCTCTTAAGTAGGAGAAGATTCATTTGGACCTACGAAGATACTGTTCTAGGAGTGAAAGAATATGAATAAGTCAACCCTCTCCATCTATAGTTTCTTGTATTTTTGGGAGAAACTTCTGAGTTTTGTGTGATAAGGACATGTATGTTTCTTACATGGACACCTTAAGCATCACAATGTGTGGGGGAAAAGTAGAAATCTCAAAAATGTCTATTAAGTGTGAAATAGAATAATAGATATCACAATAACAACAACCACCATTGCTTGAGCATATGCTGTATTCTAAAAGTTTTATATGCATACCTTTATTGAACTGACCTTATGAATAATTCAAAGGAAATTGAGTCATATGAGGAGCTACATGGAAGATATTATACTAGAACTTGGATAATTGTCTTTACCCATTGTAGGATCCCTGCTTCTAGTGACTCAATTATGACAGACATACTATGTCTTTCCCTTAAAGAATGCTTTATAAGCTCTGACACATTTTTATTCCTAGCACTTTATTTTAATGTTCATAAACTGTCACTGAAAAATGGTACAATTTGTATCAAGCCTGAAGATGTGCCTAAGAAGTGCTAGTGGTGTAGATTAAAATATAGGAAGAAATCTTGTTTCATAAAAATTTATATCCAGATGTATCCATTATTTTTCCTTTGCTACAATATCCTTGGGGAATGGAGTTAGAATGTAGCTGAACGTTTCAATAAGTAGTGAAATTTTTATATGTTATTTCATGCTTCTACAACTAGGTCTTGAATATAAAAAATTTAAGAATAAGTAAAAATAACATTTACAAAGTGAACAATTGTACCATTATGGCATTCTTTTTTCTATCTAATCTAGAAAATGTTACTTAACTTTTTTTCTTTCCTTCTTCTTCTTTTTTTTTTTTTTTTTTTTTTTCCATTCTCTCTACCTGACTTGTAAAATGCACTGATATCTATATGACTCCTTTCTTCCCTTCTTAGAAGTAAGGGATCCTGAACCAATCACCATATGTATTAAACAAAATAATAACACCCCAACCCTAATCTGGTAATTCCTCTTCCTTGTTTATTTTTTCCTTCCCACCCTTCTTGTATTTATCACCATTCAATTCATTATATATTTACTTGAATATTTATTTACTGTCTGTCTCTTCTAAAATGTGAGCTTCATGGAAGATATTTTATCTACCTTTAAATATATTTTCAGTGGTAAGAAGAAACAGAATTAACTTCATTGAATGACCCATTTTGTTACCAGTGGCCAGACATTGATACTTACAATGTTGGTGTTCTAATTTTCCTAACTTTTTAAAATATACATGTTGTTAGTAATTGGTTTATATAGCAGATACATGTTTAAGCCCTATTGTGGCGAAAAGAAAGAGAGATCAGCCTGTTACTGTGTCTATAGAGAAGGAAGCAGACATAAGAGACTCCATTTTGTTCTGTATTTGAGATGCTGTTAATCTCTGACCCTACCCCCAACCTTGTCCTTGCAAGAGACATGTGCTGTGGTGACTCAAGGCTTAATGGATATTGGGCTGTGCAGGATGTGTCTTTGTTAAACAAGTACCTGAAGGCAGCTTGCTGGTTAAAAATCCTGCCCGTCCCTGGGCAATGGAACATCTTGGTGTAAACCCCATTGTGTGCTTTGTTTACTGAGCAAGGAGAAAACCGCCTTTAGGAATAAGGTGGGACTTGCTGGAGCAATGCTGCTAAAAGGTTTATGGAGATGTTTGCATATGCATCTCAAGGCACAGAATTTTCCTTTAAACTTATTCATGTTACAGGGATTTTTGTTCATATGTCTTACTGCTGATTTCCTCCCTACAATGATCCTATTGTCCAGCCACTCCCTTATGTTTAAGATGGTAAAGATAATTATCAATAAATACTAAGGGAACTCAGAGACTGGTGCCCGCGTGGGTCCTCTGTAAGCTGAGCACCGGTCCCCCGGAGCCCTCTTTTCTTTCTCTATACTTTGTCTCTGTGTCTTATTTCTTTTCTAAAGTCTTTCGTTCCACCTAACGAGAAACACCTACAGGTGTGGAGGGGCAGGCCACCCCTTCACCCTATCCGTATTTTAAGAATTATAACATATAATCTCTATGAATTTATATGTTTTCAAAAAATATTTTGGTGATCACATGACTATAATTTTTTAAAAATTAATATTTTATAAATTAAATTTTTGTGTCAGGACAGTCTATGGATTCTATCCTCAAGTGTGTTTAATTCTCTTGGTATATTTAATACAATGCCAAAATGTTTTTCTGTTTGAATCCTTTTTATTCTTTATTTGGGATATCTTCGGAAGGGGAAGTTGTTTTCCACTTTATTCTTGTAAAAAATATAACAAAAACTGTTGCTTGCCTGGATAACATTCATGTCTGCAATCCTGAAATCTTTTCATAACAGGATTTCTCATTAGTCCAATTTCCACTCTTCCTCATGGCCATGCACCTCTTGAAAGGCCAGAGGAGCTAGTTTCTCTAGGGTAAAAAAACTTTATATTTGTATAGAATAACTTAATTCTTTGCCAGTGAGAGGTTTACGCATTAGGCTATTTTTTAGGCTATTTTTGCCAATGTTTATTGAGAGATTGTTGGGAGCAGGGGACTGACTTCTGGGATTTTTTTTTTTTTACTCTTAACAAGTACATAGGGGAGAAATTGCCTTTTTTATGCCTCTGGACACTATTGGTTCTGGATGTGAGAGTTAAAATTGATGTTGTCATTAAATGACCAGGAGGAGATCTAGCCTGAGGACAAAGCAAACATATGGAGCAAGGCAGAACACAGGGAAATGCAGACAAGTGGAGTTGGACCACTGGCTATATCGTGCTTAGAGCCACCGTGGTTCTGAAACTTTTCATTATATGATACATTTCCTATTGTTAGATTAAATAGAGTTAATGTTTACGACTTGCAAACAAAAACATTCTAACTGATATAAGCAGAAAATATATCAGTGAGGTAACATTTTTAACAATAAAATTGATGTTTTAAGTTTGCTAATGTGTGTTGGTGAAGGTGGACTTTGCTTGATGTAGTATAGATTAGTACAGTTACGTTGTCTACGGGTAAAGAAGTGAAGAAAAAAAGGACTTCATATCCTGCAATCCCATTACTTATTGTCTAATTTATGGAAACTATCATATACGTATATGTGTGTGTGTGTGTGTCTGTACAGAGAGCACATAAGAGGATATTTATTGCAAACTTGTTTTAATAAGGAAAAGGAAGAATATTCAAGATTTTTCATTATGAAGAGAATGGATAGATAAAAGTGAATGTGATTTTGAAAAACTGTGTTTTTCTCTTTTTAAAAATTCTGACCACTTTACTTCAGTTCACCCAAAACTTTCATCTCTTTGAAGAGAAGTAGAAAATCATAAAAACTGCAAACATGAAGGTAATAATAGCTTCTGATATGTAAAAGCAAGATTATTTACCAGTAACAGAGTTTGTGATAATGAAGGTTTTGAGATCCTGTTCAGATTTCCTCTACAGTGTAGAGAATAAACTCCTTTCACAGATGACACCTAGGTCACTCTAAAGTACTATCAATGCTATGACTTGGGACAAGTAAAGTTATAGTTGTTCCTTTTGCAGAAAATGACAATCTGAAAAAAAAAAAAAAAAAGACAAAATGAGAGAGGCAGAAAAGTAAAATGGTGAGAGGGATATTAAGAGAACACTTCTCTCAGGTCTTTGGCCTAAAGAGGAAGAGAAAAATTAGGTAAATGAGAGATGAGGTGTTGCTGTAAATTCTTCATTAGTATACCCTCTTCTCCAGTGGCAACATTCACCTGGCTATGCAGTATAGTCTGTCAGAGATAGGCTCTTAGGTTTTTATCTCTCACCTCACCTTCAGTCTATTTGCACTGTGAACATTAACTTGAGAAAAACTGAACTCATTATGTTGCCTGCTATAGTTGAAGGTGATTAAGCTGCATGAGAGAGAATCATTGGATCCTGGACCAATGGACTGAATAAATGAAGTGGCAGACACACAGGGTTTGACTGAGGAAAATATGTAGAAGACAGAGGGCTAATGAACTTTGAGGAAGATAATAGAAACAGATGAAAAGCTAATCTCTTTCTTATATTTAATTTTGAGCATCTGCAAGGCTGACAGCACCAGGTTAGCATGCAACATTGCTCTAGAGACTAGAGGAAGCATAGAAAGTTATAGCCAGAGATGCCAATTCTCTCCTAAAATGTGAGATCAAAAGAACCATACTCTTAATCCATATCTTTCTCCCTCAAGAGATACTCAAGGCATGAGTAGGATATCTGAGAGACTGATTTTATAAAGTCAAAATGAGCATTATTTAACACGCATTTTAAATTTGTGTCTATGACTAACTTTTAAACTAGATTGGGCAATTTGAGGATCTAAAAGATGTACAGTGCATTGTGTCTACACACCAAAGGTATATTGTGGCTTAAGAGTTTTGCAGCAATTTCAAAGGAGGCAGATCTATATGTACAAAAAAGAAATGTTTTTGAGACATGTTAGTAAGTGAAACTTACTTAGTTTACTTAGTTAGTAAGCTTCAGTACTCTAAATGTAGAGTTGTGTTTACAATACAGCCTAC
>NC_045436.1:55956295-55966033 GCF_002776525.5 Piliocolobus tephrosceles
TCTGAGCTTGTTTCTCTCTGTGAATGTTAAAATAAAACTGACCCTATGAAGCAGACGGTTCAAGCAGTAAATCTTTTATGTGAAGAAACATACAACCACACATGTAAAATGTGAATGTATAGCAAAATGCTGGAAAGTCCATCTAGTTAATGGTGAATACCCTCTGAGAGAAGGAAAAAGACACAAAGTCAAGTGAGACTCAGCTTGGTTGATATATTTAATTTATTAGAAGGAAAAATATAGTTAACTGTACAATAATTTTAAACTTTTAAAAATAAATGAAACCCCAATTATACAAAAAATTTTAATCATCAACCCATTGACTTGGAAGTATATGGTGACTATACTTCTGTATAGAATTAATTAAGTACACATTCACTCCAAATTTTAAGACCAAAGCAATCAAATATTTGCAATTATATGCACTTAATTTTGACAAATGAACCCACATAACTTCTGTTTGTTCAGTCTTAGCTTGGTCAATTGGGAGCAGACAGAGGAGGATATTTAGGCAGCTGTGTCAATATCTGATATACTTAGTGTAATACTGAGTTTGTAAATATTCTCAATATTATCTTAATAATAATAATATTGGTTGTAATTAATTGTCCAAACAACTGTGTTAAGCACTTAATATGCATCACCTCGTTTAGTTTGTACATATTAAAAACTTATTACATAGACATATTATCTTTATTTTATAGATGTGGAAACTGAGGCATAGGAAGTTTAAAACTAGCTCAACCAAGAGAGTACACAGCTAGATAGAAATGAGTGCAGAGTAAACTCAGGTTTGTGTTTCATAATCTATGTTCTTTATTTATAAGATAAAGAGCTGCCTTGAGTTCCAGTGATTAAATTCCTGATAAGTCCCTCTGACTCAGTTTATTTTCTTATGTCTCATTTTCTCATTGACTCTGTGCCATTATTGCATCACAAGCTTCCAAGAAGAGAAGGTTCTTCTCTTGAATGGTCCAGAAGTTATATTTGTTACCTTACATTTTAGTGTCTTCCTTGTATCTGTCCAGCTGTGGGATAATTTTGGACAACCCCTGAAGCTTCAGTACTCTAAATGTAGAGTTGTGTTTACAATACAGCCTACGACTTAGATATTTGACCTGAAACCTCTGAGCTTGTTTCTCTCTGTGAATGTTAAAATAAAACTGACCCTATAGAGTTTTTCTTTTGCAGTAGTTTTATACAATGTATTTACTCTGCCTGTCTGTCCTCATCATGATCTGTTTGCAATTTCTGTCAGAAGTCTTTCTATTACAAACAAATCCCCTTTCAAAGGAGCATTTTAAACTTATTTGAATATATCATTTAAACACAAATTTTACAGAATATAATTTCCCTGTCATCAAAGAGAATGCTGTCTTCTTTACTGACTTGCAAATTTTCTTTTAAACAATATAAACTGCACAAATGCAATGTATTCAATTAATGAAAAAGCCAAGAAATCACACAAAAAATAGGAAAACCATTAACATATAGATTAACCCCATCAAAGGGTGATATTTGATGGGATATTCAACGTGATTCATATATCATCAACTGAAAGAGCAGAAGCTTTACTTTTGAAAAGCCTCTAATTCAGCAGTCAGCCTTACTTTCGACATGAAAAGTGTAATGTGAATGCAATGTGCATGAATGCCAATTACTAGGATAAAAGAGAAGCTCATGGTGATTAAGAGATTATAGTACTTTGAAAGATGTAATTAAATGGCAGAAAGTTTCATTTCAATAATTCCAAATGTATGGATTTACTTTTATTATTATTATTTTAATAAATTAAATATTTCAGATAGTGAATCAAGCTTCATAGCTCAATAATTGCATTAGATAATTTTTTTATATTTTATATCATATATTTTATCAACGTAACTAATTATTCATTGTAAGTTTTTCCTTTGATCAATAGAAATAATAAAAAATAATGTATTTTACTCAATACCATTTACTGTTCCTTATAAAGGACAGAATATGATTAAACTATAAAATACATGTAAAATAACATTAAAATATATTTTCTTAACAAATTGTATTCACATGCTTGATACTTAGCCAGTGTCTTAAAAAAGTGTTTACATCATTTACTTTAAAATTAATTTCTTTTGAAATCACTGAATTATTTATATTGGAATCCAAAATTTCATGTAGGTACAGTCTCATCTATTCCATCTCGCTTAAAATTCTGTCAGATATAAGTAAGGCAAGATAGATGAAATGACTGAGTTATTAATAATAGTAATTCATTTCAGAGCCAGAACTAGCCACCTGATTCTATAACTCCCAATCTGGTGGTCTTCCCATTAGAATTTAATTTTTAAAATAAGAAAAATAAACTATAAGAATACTATTAAGAAAATGACAATATGTGAGCTTAAAAATACATGAGTGAAAGAATAGTACTTAAAACCAGCCATGTCACATGGCAAATGGTTTCTAACAAGAGACCAATTTATCTCATTCTTAAAAATGAGCATAGGAGGACAATGGATTAAACTGAGGAGATTTTATCTAATCAACTGTCCTCAGGATTTTGTATGACCAATTTCCCTCCCATGATCCTTTTTCATTCCACTGACAATGTAATTTCTCATCTTTTCCTTTTTCTTTTCTACTTTGAGAAGAATAAGAATAAATCACATTTTTCTCCAAGTATATTACTTAATTTTCTGTTAATTATAATAGAAATGTTTACTTTTCATATAGAGAATGATAACTACAGAGATATATTAGGGAAGTAAGCATAAACAGAAACAGAAAGATAATGAGAGACAAAGGAATAAACCTAATACATAAAACTAGCAATATTATGTTCTCATACTTTTTCAGTGTTTGTAATCTCACTTCTTATTTTACAAATTTGAATTACACAAAATTATATGAAATCATGTGAAAATCAAGGAAAAAACTGATAAATGATTTAACTTAAATTACAAATAATTTCCTTTTGTGACATTACAACATACTGAGTTATTATATATATAAAGCAGACCGTGGGGTAATTCTTCTGTTTCATGTTTGTCTATTTTGTTCGTTTACTTTTTAAATTTGTAATTCCTTTTTAGTTAAAAAAAAAAAAGTCTTTAATCTTAACCACTTTTGGACCATCATAACCTGGTGTGGGACATGTGTTGTGTTTCATATTTTGATTATGAAACATACTGAAGTTGAATATTAGGTTTACTCCTGGTTGTTAGCTGGATTTGCCATTTAAATCAGTCATCTGTGGCTAGTTTAATTTACTGAGATAATCTGTAGCAACCTAAATGCAGAGAGATTGTTGCATTTTGAAAATGTTTCAGCCAAAGTGCTTCTCAATAGTCTTGATTCCATGAATATTTTACTGACATGTTAAAAAAAATTCCTTTTCCTGGAGATTTTCTGGGGAACACAGATTAAACAAGCAATGCCTCTGCTATGTTAGAGTTGCCTTCCATTGAGTTGAATCTATCCTGAGGTTTTTGAAAATGTTTGTATGATTCACCCGCATTTTTTAAAATTTCAAATTAAGGAAATGTTGAAAGAGGGAAATATAATCAATCACATGCTCTTGATTCTAAAATCATCAATTATTATCATTATCTTCATCTCTCTAGCTCTCCACGTATGTATGTATATGTGTATAATATGTTTGTACATTAATATTAATAATGTTAATAAAAATTACAGGTTTTTTTGTGTCTTTGGAGATAATCATGATTTTTCTCCTTAGATCTAGTATAACAGGTAAATATATAAATGTATTTTCTAATACTGAACCAGGTAAAAACTTCCGGAATAAACTCCGCTTGGTCATTATGTATTATTTTTAATATTCTGCTAGATTCTATTTATCTAGAAGTTTTGCATCCATATTTATCAGTGAGATCAGTCTGTAATTTTCTTTAATTAAATTGTCTTTAACAGGTTTAGATATAAACATTTTACCTTCTTAATGAAAAGAATTAAGCTTTCCTTTTTTCTATTTCTTACATAGAAATTTATCTGTTTAAACCCCTTCTACTGTAATCCATTTTTGTTAATGTTATTTTTTCAAGGCACTGTTTGTCTAGATTTGAAATTCATTTTCATAGTTATGCAAAGTAGTCATAAAATTACTAATAGACTCTGTTTATATATATTTTATTTGTTCCTTAGCAAGTATTGTTCTGTAAATTTCTAGTTTCTTCTTTCTTGCTTTTAAAGATTAGGTAGTGATTTGCATATTATATAGACCTACTATAAATACACACTCACATAGACACACATGTATTCCTTAGCTATTGCCTTTATTTTTCCTTAGCAGTCTTAATATCTGCTTTTAACTATATTATTTCCCTACTTATGTTTTATTTAAGTTGCCTGTCTCTTATTTTATTTGAGAACATTTTTCATTCATTTTTCTTATTTTACTTTTATTAATATGTGTTTATATGAATAATAAAATGCTATGATTTTTCTTCAACTCATGGATTAAACTTTAACTTGTATGTTTTGATATCACGTGTTTTAATTGTCAGTTTTAATATAATACTGTAAGTTTTGGTTTCTAATTCTCTTTCAGCCATGAGCAGTTTAAGAATTTTTAAATCTCTATATAAAATGGCTTTGTCCTTTTCAATTTAATATTAATGTCTAGTTTTTCAAGCTGTAACCAGAAAGTTCTACCAGTGTTACATCTGCATTTTGAAACTCATTGAAATTTTTTTTTTTACTTTATATTTGATCATTGGATGTTCCATGTGAGCTTGAGAGAGTATATTCTTTATTATCACCTTGGAAATTGTGATATATATTCATACAAATTAAATTATAATACTCTTACTTATTTTTTGCCCACTTGACTCAGTGATGTGTTAATGTCCTGTGATAATAGTGTATTTCAGTCTACTGCTGATTCTATTTTTTTATAGTTTCCACTTTAGGTGATTTCTGCCTTATTGGATGCAGAGATATTCAAAATTGCTTTGCTTACATTGAGAGTTGAGGCTATTATAAAGTGTCGTCATTTGCTACACGTTAAGCTTCATCCCAGAATCTACCTTGAATGATATCAGGATCACAACCCCTGTTTTCTCATAATTTGCATTTTCTAACATACATTTGTCCATGCTTCCTTTTTAAGACTCTTAATTTTATCATTTTTTGTGTGTTTTTTATATATAGTTTGGAGCTGTATTTTACTTTGTGTGACAATGTATACATTTTATTTTTCTAATAGTTAAGTTAAATTTACACATTGATATGGCCTATTTGTTTAGACTCAGCTTGATATTTCATTTGCATTTATTATTTCTGCTTTTATTTTCTTCTCTGTATATTTTCTTTGCTCCTTTTTGTGTTACTTTTGGTTTTTAGGAAGCTACAATTTCTGCTCTAATCATATTTTTATACCTTTTATATTGTCCTTCTTTTGTTTTCTTTTTTTTTTTTTTTTTTTGAGACACAGTCTCGTCGCTGTTACCCAGGCTGGAGTAAGTGCGGTGGCGGCACCTCGGCTCACTGCAAACTCCGCCTCCTGGTTTCCCGCCATTCTCCTGCCTCAGCCTCCCAAGTAGCTGGGACCACAGGCGCCCACCACCACACCCGGCTAATTTTTTGTATTTTTAGTGGAGACAGGGTTTCACCGTGTTAGCCAGGATGGTCTCGATCTCCTGACCTCGTGATCTGCCGGCCTCGGCCTCCCAAAGTGTTGGCCTATAATGGCTTTTGATCACACTTTTCTTGCTAGGGCCTGCACTATTTGGTGTGGGAGCTTTAAAACATAATCTTTATTTTCAACCAGAAGAGAACAGTCAATGATATTATTGTATTTCCCCTCTTTTTTTTTGCTCATTCTCTTCTTTAATCTTTTCCAGTTCTGTACTATAGTAGAATATATAACATTTCATTTAACTCCCTTGTTGGCCGTCTTCTTACTTTTTGAGTCTTAGATAAATTTGCAGTTCACCAGTAGTTATCTTACATTTTTCCAGTAATTTCTTGGTTGGTGATGGTCCTCCTTTTCTAGATTCATCAGAAAGACTTAATGAGCACAGAATTACCTAAATTCTTGCACATTTAAAAGTTTTATTTTGCCTTAATATGTGAGGTGGTCTGTTTGGATATTAAATGTCTGCCTTCCAAGTCACTTTCCTATCTCTTGGAAGTGGTCCCCCTAAGATTGTCTCCGCAGGTCCTGCATCCTCTTAAGTTCCTCCCATTTGGTTTTCCAGCATCCCATTTTAAAATCCACCTCATGTCAGCCCTGTTCTCAGTATTTTCTCATGTAGAGTGAGATGCTCTGACTTTGAAGGTAGTTTTATCTGTATTTCAAAATGTTTAGGGTCTTGATACATGTTTTCTTTCCTGTGTAGTCTCCACCATATTTTTCATGGGTTTCAGGGATGGATCTTATGGTGTAAAATTTTTCCCCACTTACATAGAAAGAATTTGTAGTACTCATTTAGTTTTGTCTGAATTTTGCTATAGAAATGGATTGAGTTTTAGTTCATATGGTTTTATTTTTTTTTTTCTTGATGATCTGGTTTTTACATTATCATTAGGCAGCAATCATTACCCCAGAAGATCCTATAAGATTGTGTTTAATTTTTCTTAAAGTCACCATCTATATAAAAATAGTATCTATCTCTGTGAACATAGAAAATACATGACACATGAAATGTAACTATAGATTTAAACATATGTTTATACCAGGAGGCAATAGAATTACAGAAAATAGTAAGCTTTTCAGAGACTCATAAATGCAAATGTTTTAAGGGAACTTGGAAAATCATATTACCAAAGACCAATTCCACAATCTTCTTCAAATTATTAAGTAAACATTATTACATCTATATATTAATGTGCTATACCAATTTACTACGTTCATATTTTTTCCTATCCCAAATATTCTGCCTGAAATTTAGAGGCCATTAGCTAGATAATATAGATAATTATTGTTTGCATTTCACTTCTCTTTGTGAGTATAGTTAAATTTTCTATAATTTCTTAAATTTCTGTAGTTCTACATTGAAAGAAAATGGGAAACACATGTAATGATTCCTGATTTAATATAGACTATTTTACAAGTGAGAATACTTTGTAGCCAAATATAATATTCACAGACTATAAAATATTCTGAAATCAACAGTATGTAAAGAGTAGAAATGAATAAGTACATTAACAAATAAAAATGTTCAAGGGCAGTTCAACAATGATTCAGGCAATAAAGTTCTGCTTCAGTCAATAAATGTGTTTTGTTTAAAGTCTTCCTGGAGCATTCAGCTAACCTCAGAAAGACTCAAGGCTAATGGACTATATCACACATTAATGCTGATTGCATGGCCACCTAGCATCTCTACAGACAATATGGCCAAAGGCCAGTACTCTAGTGGTTAGTAAGGCTATTGTGAGATTTCTAACAACAGAGTAATATCAGCAGGAAGTACATCAATTGGGCAGCTCAGAGTAAAAAAGTACATACAGCCAGCTCCAGTGAACTGCATCAGCATGGGACAAGCAAACAGAAAATGCTAGAAATGCAAAATCCAAGAAAAGTAAAAACAAAAGCCGCCTCGGATTACAACCTAAGGTCACTGCTATACAAAACATCACATACTAGTATTTTGCAACTAATGATATTATGCAAAACATCAAATAATGTCCTGCACTCAAACACACACATCCATAATTATAATAGAGGATGTATACACATGCAACTTTTTTCAAGCAAGTGACCAAGACATTTTCTGTGTTCCAAATTACACCATTATTCAAAGCACTTAATGCTGATGATGCAATAATGGATGTTAGTCCGTTTTCATACTGCTATAAAGAAATACATGATACTGGGTAATTTATAAAGAAAAGAGGTTTAATTGACCCACAGTTCCACGTAGCTGGGGTAACCTCAGGAACACACAATTATGGAAGAAGGTGAAGGAGAAGCAAGGAACTTCTCCACATGGTGGCAGAAGAGAGAAGCAAGCAAGAGCAGGGAAAACTGTGTTATACAACCATCAGATCTTGTGAGAACTCACTCACTATCATGAGAACATCATGAGGGAAACCCCTCCCATGATACAATCACTTCCCACCTGGCTCCTCCCTCCACATGGGGCGTTTATGGGGATTACAATTCAAGATGAGAACTGGGTGGTAACACAGAGCCAAACCATATCAATGGATATTCATGATCAGAAAAGCAAAATTAACCTCAGAAAAATACAATGCTAAAGTGGATAACTGTGGTTCAAGAGATGTATGAAACAAATCATAAACACACAATGACCAAATCCTAGGGAACCTCCAGGCTGTTAGGAACTAGTTTGTGTATTTTTTTTGGAGGAGTGGTCTCAACAGTGGGAAAATGGGTGGAGGAAGTGATTTTTAACTCATATCTTTATCTCATCCTCTCATTGACCTGGAGAGTCACTGTCTGTTCCCACGCTAACTATGGGATTTAAAATAGTATCAACCATGCAGATCACTAGGTGCCCATGGGATGATATCATGACAATTAGAAACACTGCTGTGGTAAGATGATGAATGGAGACACAGGTTGACCAGTTGTCTTAGGCATCCTGTTCTCTAAATTCTCTCTTTAAACTCTCAGGGCTGGCAGGTGGTATTCTAAAAGTCATTTCCTCCTTATACACTGCTCATTTTGGAAATTTTGAAAATAAATTTTGAAGAGAGAAGTAGTTGGTGGAGGGGTAGCATAAAAGGATACACAGTGATGATTCTGGGATACCTGTTTTTTTCCATCATGTCTTTCTCTCACTCACTAGGAGGGATATGGGCAGGGCCTAGTCTTTGCTCCTCTCTGTACACACATTACCAGATACGATAAATCCGAACTCCAGAGAAGAGAAGCTCAAGGTCAATAACTAATTATCTGTATAGAATATGAACACTATAAAAGGTAGACAGGATATTGACAACATATACCAGATGCAGCAGAACTATAGGAAAGGAGAGCGGGCATATAAAATAATTATAATACGTAATACCAAAAAGTTAAAAGATGATATTGATTATACAAAGCAAAATTGCCAATGTGATCTGAAAGCACATATTTTTAAAACATACATATAATTATCTATATTTTAACATTTACGTATGAATTATTTCATATACTAGTATTTTGATGAGAAAGAGGGCACATGTTTTGTTCCTTTTCTCTTTTGTTTGGCTTTTCTCCAAATGTGTATTTGTATACTCCCAAATACCCACACCTACAATCACCCACAGACATAGTTATGTAGTGCTTGGAAGAAAAGTTTAGTCGCTGTTTATAAAAATGATATATTATTCAGAAATCTTTGCATCTTTGTTAATCCAATCTACACTATTTGGTAGCTATGCCACCAAGACAACTAACAACTAATACTGCCCTAATTAAAACTTTATATGGAATCTATTTTTGGATATGATGTAAACTATTGATCCAATTTTATTTTCTTCCTAACGAATTTTTACCTATCTACATATATTAGATGTTTCACACTGAATTAAAATAAATTTGTTATATTTTAAGTAATTAGAACAGTAATGATCTATTTTGTTTCTCTATTCTATTATCTGATATCTATAAAGTATCACCTTGCTGTTCATGTTTTTCATATGGCTCTGTTAGAATTTTTATGTGTATATTTCAACTTTCAGGTACTTCTTCATATTCAACAAATTGAATTGTATTAAATTTATATATTTATAATTTATAAATTTATAAATTTATATATATATATATATATATATATATATATA